>NC_040013.1:6054716-6207706 GCF_000972845.2 Larimichthys crocea
CAAGGGCATATTGTTGCATACGGAGAGGTGAGTTAACATTCAAAGAAAAAACTTTTTATGAGCTGTTTTGGACAAAATATAACATAAAACTTCCATTGTCTTTTGATTTATGCTTCTAAACTATAATCTTTGTACTAATTATATATTGAATGTTTGTACTATTTTGCATTGATGGATATTAACTGTCAAAGACAAAGCTTCATGGCAATGAGCTCTACTAAAGTTTGTCTTGCCTGTGACAAAAATTTCTCCATATACTTCAAAGCTCTAATGTTAATGGTGCATAAAAGTGGAGTGTGTTGCACAATCTGCACATAATGTAACGTCTCAGGGGAGTTAGAGTTGCTTGTTCTGCTGATCCCCTGCTAGATGGAAGTCGTGTGTCTTAGTAGGACAGAGAGAAGAAAAGAACAGACGGGCAGAGGGGGTGTAAATCGTAAAGAGATGATGGGAGCAGAGGGGAAAAAGCAGAAAGAAGGAAAGAAAAAAGTATGTGGGAGAAGATGAAGCAACGGAGAGATGTGGAGTTTCACCCTCTCTCTGGTTTTATCATCAAATTGCAAGGACAGACGCAGGGAAAGAATGCCAGAGATGCACACAAACCAACACTTTATATTCAAATGTTTCGTGCTCGAATAAACGCACACACAGATGTTGCATGCATGTACGCAAAGAAAGGATGTCAAACAAACTTACGCTCCCTTCATCTCTCTCACTTTCTCAGTCGCACACACACACACACACACACGCCAGCACTCACAGAAAGAGATTTAAACAAACACATCTTTGTTTCATTGCACTCGTCCGTTCGGTTTGCTCTCGCCACAGATCACAGACTCATCCAATGAGTCCCAGTGCTGCAATACAATACACACAAACACAGACAAGCCAATGAAAACAACACACACATGCACACAAAGTAAATGCATGTGCAGGAGGACACACTATACACACATATGTTACATGCGCACACACGCACGTGCTTTTGATCATAAAATGTGTCAGTTATAAATGTGAGTCTTCATCAGGTTACATTTCTTGTTTGTTTAGTTGCTTTACGTTATAGTCATATGGCATTTACGTGTTTGGTATCTGGCAGGTCTTCAGATAAACTTACATGTAAACTTTCCCATGCGTCCACTCATTGTTATAGTAGCTGGGAGCTGGAAGTACAAGTGTGTGTTGTGAAAGATGGCTGGGGTGTGTCTTCTTCACTTCCCCTCCTTGGCTGATAAATATCTTAAGTGTGTCCAAAATTGCTCCCTTTTCTCTACCTAGTGTACTATATTTATTTCATATTATTCACGACATGAATGCTTAGTTTAAAATATGGGCTACAACCAGTACTGATGGAACAAACATGAATGAATCATTAGTGTCCCAAATTTAAATTTATGGCTTTATGAGTAAAGAAGGGAGCGAAACCGCACTGGTCACAACCACCATCTTAACTACTGAGCTCACTTTCCCTATACAGTATGTGCATGAGGTGTTTGGTATCAAGTTTATTCAGTAGAAATAATGACTTAAAGCTGTGCTCATTATATTTTCATGAAAAGAAAATTATCACCAGGTAACCAGGGTTATCATCAACCCTGTTTCCAGCTGTAGCATGCAGCTGTTTTTTTTATTCTAATAAACCCACTGTACGCATGTTGTGCAGCTTCTAACAGCAGACAATCAAAGTTAGCGACTAGCTGGTGAACATAGTGTAGCATATTTCAAACAGGAGTTGGTGGAGACCAAAAACAGAGCTGAAAGAGAGTGAATCTGACTTGTGTTCATCACCAAATAAATCCTAATGTTGCCTCATATAACCCATTTGCTAACTCTAGAAGGTGTTAGTATTGTATTTACAGTTCTTGTGTTGCCCCCAATTGGCCAAAAATAAATTAATATGTCCGTAAATCACTTAAAATGTCAAAACTATTTTATTTTATTATTTAGAGCTGCAGTTTTACACGATTCATAACTGATTATGTATCTATATGCATCATGTTGGGGGGGTTTGTGTGTTTCTCTGCAGATCCTGGCTCCTGTAAAGATGGCTGACGTGGTGCAGCCGGACCCGAACAGTCTACAGCTACCCGGTGAGATACACACACACACAGTTTATACACATGCTTCGTTACTATGGAAACCAGGTCAAAAAAACACTATCTTCTCTCTGCTTATCTTTTGGAGCATGGACACGTTGGCCTCTCCATGTCCCTCTCCCACTTGGGAATATTACTCACATCAGATTCCAGTGACATTCCACTCATTCCAGTCCACTATAAATGTTCAATCTGATATCTCGGGGGCTTCAGGTTATGTGTGTTCACACCCTTACTTGCTCATCTCCAACGCTGAAAAATAAGGTTCTCTGCATGTGAACATGTATGTTAACATCAGCAGTTGAGGACAGTCCAATGATGGATACTTCCTTGTGATAAGAGAGTTTTCCCACGGGTGCACATCAGCACAAACACACAGATACACAGGTTTGGAGATGCGTACGTGTGGCATATTTCCAGTGCTGAAACATGCTAATGATGAGGTTTTAAACTTTATCCAAAGCTGCATCTTGTTATCTTTCTCTTTTCTTTTAATCCGCAGGTGATAATTTATCAGCCCCTTCGTCGCCTGCCACAGCTAGAAATGACTGCAGCATCACCCCCCTCACACCCTCACCCTCACCGGTAACTATGTACACACACACACACACACAGAATTACCACGGTCACTCCTACACACCCTTTCCTCTCTACTTATTTTCTTTATATAGAGCTCTTAAACAAGACCTGTAAACCCACATCCACTTCTCACTGTTATTAGTGGTTTATAATAACACTTACACTCACAGTTTAAAGTGAGGAGTAGGATTCAGACAAGTAACCTATAAAGACCACAGTCTGTGGTAAAGGAATATATACATTGGCACTAACTCTCACGAGTACTAAAGTAGGACAGGAGAACAGGGGAAAGTACAGAGATCTCAACTTCTAATTTAAAGTTTCCCCTCTTAGAAACCAGTTATTGGTTTAAATCCCACTTGTGCTTCCTTTCCAGACAGAAATGTTAGTCCACATTCACTGTGATGTTTGTATATGGTTACAAATTCTGTGAATTTCTTCCTTTAGGTGTTGACTATAAACAAGTCTACAGCAGTGTGAGGCTGTACTTAATTCATCCTGAGGAGGACATGAATGCCTGTTCCAAAGTTTGTGGCAATCTATCCAATATCTGTTGAGATATATCACTAGAAATAAAAACATTAGAGGAAGGGTCAAGGCCACAGAGTCGCACCGCCAGAGTGGTTAATAAAAAACAGGACAGTGATGAAAAGGAGATGAATCAGATGAATCTCCCTTTCTTTCTCTCACAGAGGGTGGAGGTCCGACCTAGGATGTCCTGTCCGTTCTCAGTTGTCGTTGCGATAGACTTTGGGACGACATCCAGTGGCTATGCGTTCAGCTTCACGCAGGACTCAGAAGCCATACACATGATGAAGTAAGACTCTTTGTTTACTGTCTCCAATTCTATTCTGTTCTATTATTTTCTATTGTTGACATCATTTTCCAATCCATCAAGGCGCTGGGAGGGCGGCGACCCTGGAGTGGCCAATCAGAAGAGCCCGACGTGTCTGCTGCTGACTCCTGATTTGCGGTTCCACAGCTTTGGGTTTGCAGCACGGGACTTCTACCACGACCTGGACCCAGAGGAGGCCCGTCACTGGCTCTACTTTGATAAGTTCAAGATGAAGATCCACAGCACAAGTGTAAGAGAGATGAGAGAGGCAGAAGGATGTACAGCTAGTAGTGAAAGAAAGCCTGAGATAATAACCCTGATGATGTCATAGTGATGTCATCAGGGTTAACGTGTCTTAGACTTAACAATTCAAATTTATAACAGAAAAACCTCTAATGAAGAAACTATCAAGTTGCATTGTGGGAAGTGTAGGATGCAGTGATTTTCGAACCATACTGAGGATTAAAAATCTGAATATCTTCGTTTTTGACCAAAGTGCAACATTAAACTGTCAAATTAGCCCTTGCAGCAGTGTTTCAGCAGTTGTGACTGTTTTTGCTCCAGGACCTCACCATGGAGACGGAGCTGGAGGCAGTCAATGGTCGGCGGGTTAGGGCCATCGAGGTGTTTGCTCACGCCCTGCATTTCTTCAGGGAACACGCTCTAAAGGTAAACTTTAAAGGCCCAGCTTATGATTGCAGTATGATGTCTATACACTGTTTACATGTGTGTTATTTTTATATTTGTTTTGCAAGCCACGATGTTGCAGTTCTGTAGCTCATGAAGTGCATTGCTTTGTTTAGGTTTGGTTTGACGGAGACCCGTATGTTGAGTTTGATTTTGAGTGTCTTACCAAAGAAAGTGTTTTCATTGATTCTGTTTCAGGAAGTGAAGGATCAGTCGTCATCAGTGCTGGAGGGAGAGGAGATCAGATGGGTAATCACTGTCCCTGCTGTGTGGAGACAACCTGCCAAACAGTTCATGAGAGAGGCTGCGTACCTGGTAAGACACACACACACAACTATAACTTGTTCTATGCATGTTGTATGACTAACACACACATGTGAGTCTGTGTGAGTGTGTGTGACAGGGAGAAAGGAAGAACAACAAGAAGATGGAAAGAAAGGCAGCATATAAAGCATGAGATAACAGCAGTCTGATTAATGTTCCCATGGAAGATCAGTTACTATTCTTTCTCACACACACACACGCACACACACACACACACACACACACACACTCTCCCTGTATATCTTGCCACCAACATACACACTATTGCTCAGCGTACTATACGCATTACAATGGGTTGTAGGAAGTGTGCGTACACAGACAGGAATGCAGGGCGTCCTATCACAATATGTATCAATGGGAAGGGACCGACCTATATGTGTGTGTGTGTGTAGGTGTGTGAGTGTGTATGTGTGTGCATTACATGTTCAATAGTTCATGGGAAAGACTGTACAACCTTTTACTTTTAATGTCATGCCTCCCTCATTCCTGTTCCCTCTGTTTAATTTTGAAATTTTTACACACACGCGTGCTGCGATCAATTTGTCAAATATTATCTCTCATCTGCCCTTCACTCACCCGGGTACATACATAAATAGTCTGATGAATACACACTAATCACATGCACGTTGACATTATACGTACACACACCCTGCACCGCCTCCCAGATTGAGGCCGTCGGGGTGTGTGTGCTTCCTGCTGATGATGATGTCATCAGAAGTGAACAATGAGGGAGACCGGCGTACAAACACAGGAAGTGGTGTCCAGACCCCCGCCCTGCACACACACACACACACACACGCACACACACACACACACACACATGCACACATCATTCCAGCCACTCAACTTTACTCCCAATACATCAAGACTAATGCTTTTATACCAACTCATTTCCTAATGGCACTTTATAAGGAGCAAAGCTGAGAACTGTTTTTTTAATACTAGTATGTCTCATTTTCTCTGTTTTTTTTTCTTTCTCTTATTCAGTCATCAAGTATCTCAATACAGTCAAAAACATTGCATGATAATAAAAAATAACAATAATGATAATAATAGTGATGCTCATATTTTTTCCTCCTCCAGGCTGGTCTGGTGTCTCCCGACTGTCCCGAGCAGCTCCTCATCGCTCTGGAACCAGAAGCTGCGTCCATTTACTGCCGCAAGCTCCGCCTCCATCAGGTGATCGACCTGAGCTTGCAACCAATCACAAATGGCCTCGATCTGGAGGGGTCCAGGCCCTTCGACTCCAGCTTCAGACAAGGTAGTGAAGAGAAAGAGAAAGAGAGAGAGAGAGATGGAGAAAGAGAGAGAGAGAGTCTGTGTGTGTTGGTGTGTGTACTTTTTCTGTGGGTGTCTTCATATAGAGTTTGTCATTAACATGAAACCACACTGTGTTCCTGGAAATGTTGTTGTTTGACTCCCCCCTTTGGGGATTGTGGCTTTTTGCAATGCAACTGCATTTGTGTGCGTGAAAAGAAAGAGAGAGCACTGAGGGTAAAGATCTGACTTCAGATACTGCTTGTGGTTTTGCTTCATGACTTTGCAGTTGTGTATTTTGTGTGTGTGTGTGTGTGTGTGTGTGTGTGTGTGTGTATGAGCTTGTGTGCACAGGCCATGTGTGTCAGACAAACTAAGTTTGAAAGTATCCAGAGAGGTTATTTCTGCCATCCAGGGTTGATTTACTGTACACAATATTGGGCAACTGGCATTGGAGAGTAGTATAAAGTCATGTGGTTTAATCATCAGCACAAACGATACATGTAACAAAATATGTGGTTCTTTCATAAAAAGTCAAAGGAACGGGCTTTAAATTTAGAAAAGACGAGCTGAACTAAAGTTTACGCTTTATAAAAAACACTTCTCTTTCAGTGTCCATTTCAGATGACCGGAGAAACTATGGCACAGATTTCTGTTCACAGTTGCAAGGAGGAAACATTTTGAATTTGCTGCAGCTCTATTTCAAGCCTGGCTTTTTCTTAAGGACTTTATAGCATTTGGAGCCAGCGTAACAAGCCATAAACACTGACATATTACCACTTTATAAAGTTCATTTTACAAACGTGCAAGTAAACAGCTGCAGACACACGTCCAGAAGATACAGAGCAACATTAGTATTCATTGAAAAAAAGAGTTTCTGGCAATCAAAATAATGCAAGTTTAGTGTTATTTTTCTTTTTAGCTTTTGTTTTGGTCTCCTCTCTTAAAGGATCTGGCTCATTAGAAGCTGAATGCTTCACTCTGTATCTGTCATGCCTGTTGAGCCTGAGAAACCACACTGATGAGAACAGTGAGAGTGAACAAAACAGTCGCAGGACAGAAAACCAAAACAATGAGCTGAAAGATGCTAAAACACAACATGTAGCCGAGGGCGACTGCAGAGTCGGGTTTGGATTTCATGCAACTTCTTCCACATTTGACCCATTGTTAATATAAAAGTATTGAATAGTGGAGCTTTAAACATGTGGGGACCAGCAACTCTGCATCCTATAATGTTGCAACATAGCATGCAGATCAAAAAGCTTACATGAGTGCATAACATTTTTAAATAAATGTACAACTAAAAGCGACAACTTAAACTATAACAGCTCCATATCAAAGCTGCATTGAAGCATTTGTGTTTGCAGGAAAATGCTACTAAATTGCAGCGAAGGAACAAAGAGCGATTTCAGGCTGGGAAAAACAGGCGACCGATGCATAATTCAGTGAACGAACATGCCGTCCAAAATCCCCTGCACAGGCCCACTTATACATATCCAGTCAGTGACACGCACACAAAGAACATTCACACACGCACACAAAGACACACACTAAACACAGGATATTGTAATTGGAACAAGGTGCAGTGAGACTATGATCTCACCCCCTCCCGGCTTGTCATTCTCCCTCTCCTTCACTCACGTTCATTTTTCTTTCTTTTCCCTCCGTCTCTCCAGAACTTGCTCCCTCTCTGACTTTGCACAAACAGACACACACACTTGGCACCACGGTCATGGTTTTTTACTATCTTTAGCTTTTATTCCACCTCATTTCGTCTCCAAAGATAGCACCGGGGAGTCATTAACACACACACACACACACACACACACACACACACACACATACATTTTCTTTTCTGCTGTTTCAAATAGTTGTAAATGGTTTCCAGACTTGCATTTCATTCATCACCCCCCATACAAAGACACACACTCACACATAGACGCGCATACATTACCTCCTGCGTCATCCAAGGCCTTAAAACAACTGTACTTGCTTTCAAGACAATGTAGTCATTGTTGCTCAATGTTTCTTTCTTTCTTTCTTTCTTTTTTGCTTTTCCCACCGCAGTTCTATTATACCCTCCTCTTATTCTAATTTGTGTGGTGTGTAGAGCTCGTGGGGTTTGAAGGAATCTAGTATAAACCACTGTGACCTAAATTATACAAACACTTCGCTACAGAATGTCAAACCTATGACTTACGACACACACTCACGTACACACTCACTTTTACATCAGGACCATAGCTTACCTACGACCCTGCCATTTTTTTTTTCAACCCTCCCTTATTTGATCTGTAATTATTTCTCATCTTAAAGCCATTATGTCTCATTTCAAAGGTTCGCGTCCACGTATGGAGGCATAATGTATCTGCTCTGTCAAACAGGCTGTCAGGTATTTATGTCAGCTGTGTTTGAGCTGTGGTTGCTGTTTTCGTTGGCCTCCATTCGTACTCTTAACCTGCCAGTCAGGCGCTTTACATGTTGCGAATGAAGAGAGAGAGTTGAAATGTGAGAGTGATCTTAATTTCCAACAAATTGCTTCGGTCATGCGAAAACATTATGACTGGTTTTGGTATGTTGTTCTTGTTTTACTTAGATCAAAAGACTTTATACTTTTCGTTTGGTAAATGTCACAACCTCATGGATTATGAAACTAGTTTGAGCCTTATTATACTGTATAAATTGAAAACAGTCACCTTCATTATGTTGAAAGTGATGATTTTTTCATGTTTGACGCCACGGTGTGTTTATACAGACAAAGAATGTTACACGCTTGTGGTAAACGCTGATATTTCAGGGGGACAAGAACTCCTACTTGTGCCCATAGGATGAAGAAATCCTTGCATTGCCTCTGTCTATGAAAGATGAATATGTATATGTGTACAGTAGCAAGGTCTTATGTTACACTCTGTATGTAAACCTGCGTTATTTATTTTTTGGCTGAAGCAGGTTGTAAACAACATCGACATCATCACTCCTTAAGTTGAACATGTGGCAAACAGTGGTTTACTTACACGTCCAGCAGGAAACACAGAGTGTTGATTTTGAGTCGTGTACAGAGCTGGAGCTGGGAGGTGATTAGCCTATTTTTGCATAAATACTGCAGCAAGCAGCTGGAAACAGTTCGCCTGCTGGTTTGAAAATATGCCGACAAATCAGAAATGTCAAAGTGAACAATTTGTGGCTTGAGTTATTTGCTGGAAGCTTTGCTTAGCAAACAACAGTTTATCCAGTCACCAAGTACTTCTGTGGGTCTGCAGCAACAGTGCTGGTTGCCTGGTAACCTCGCTGTAGTTAGAAGTACAGTAAGTCACTCAACCCGACACCATAAATGTACGTATGTGCTGTATGAATGACATGGTAATTAGTGAGCTATAGAGGTATTTTTGAACCAGATGTTGTATCTCAACTCAGGTACTTCCATTAGTACACTTCTACATAGTGTACCTCCTGGTGTAGTGCAGTAATTTCTGCAATTTGAGTATAGCAATTGTGCACTTACCGAAAATGACAGTCCATACAATTTTACTGCTTCTTTTTCTTCACCAAATTGCGACCGGGCAGAGCATTAGAGCAAACATTTGACTGCAGAAATATAAATCTAAAACATATGTACATTATGATATTCTTGCAACCGCTTCAGCTCCAGCAGCTTCCCCTGACACCATTTTCACAATGCCGGTGGTCCCACCCCGTTCGAGTGCACCATTCAGGTACTCACAGTACACTGCATTTTTATATAATTGACAGTGTAAACACAAAAATAGCAAGTGTGGAAGTATGGAAGTACGCAAGGTAAGACACAGCATTAGAAAGCTTTAAGGAGCTTCAGCTTTTTCTTGTTACACTCTCAAAAAGACAGTGAAAAGGCAAATTTCCCCGCAAATGGTGCACTGTATCTTCAAATTTCTCTTTAAATGTCAAAATAATGAGCAATCTTAATCTTAAGTGGGTCAGCATTCCTCAGCCTCGCTGGTCATAAATAAAGTGAAGAAACTGCTGATGATAATGTCTGGTTTTCTGTTTTATCAAACCTTAAGCTTGACTGCTTATTTTCTCAGTTGGCAGATCAAACAAAAAAACAAAAAAAACTCGCTTCCTGTCTGAACACAGAGAGAGAAGGCCATATGAACAAGATAACCATTATGTTTCACTTAAATGTGACTTCTTTGAACTGATTTAATGACGTGCTTGTGCAACAGAGATCATCATCCATAACTCAAGCTGGATGTAAATATGTTGTGCACTTCTGTGTATTTAGTTTGTGTGTGTTTGTTGCAGCGAGGGAACAGCTGAGGCGATCCAGACACAGCAGGACGTTCCTGGTGGAGAGTGGGACCGGAGAGCTGTGGTCAGAGCTACAGACTGGTAAGTGTGTGTGTGTGTGTCATAGACAGACCCCACAAAGATATTAATGATTTTGACTTTTAACCCCTGCACACTGACTAGGGGTATCAAACACACTTCTCTCTCAGCGTTCTTTGCCAGTTCAGCGTGGTTTATGTTTCCACACATTATCTACAATATCTGTCTGTTTAAATTGGTGTACTGAAAAACAAATTGCGGTTTTAAATACTCTTGGTTGCATGTTATTCTCTTGACTTTAACTCCTGTCTACCTCAACTTAAAAATGTAAAAAAAAAAATTCAATATTCAAAATATTCAAGCACTGCGATTTATGCCATCTCTGAGCTAGCAGCATGTCAGTGCTGGTCCCCACATCATGACACCTGCCACCATTCAGAATTATGTGACTGTCATTCATTCAAATATTAATATGGAGCCTGGAGAGTGCCACCAGAATAAGACTTTTACAGTATTTAATTCAAACCAGTTGATACAGTTATTATACATTAAATGACTAAATTAATTTGTAAAACATCTTTTAAATATATTTTTCAGTGTGTGAATGTGTCTAGTTTTCATATTCCATCTTCATTTGTCTCCTTCTTGTGGAATGTCATGTTTCCAGTGTGTGTGTGTGTGTGGGTGTTTTCCCTGAAACTCTTCAACCAGCGGACCCTTGCTGTAACATGAATATTTTCCATTTTGTGATAAAAAGTTCACAGATTTTTACTTTATTCCTTTTAAACTACATTTATGAACCTACTAAAAAATAATTTATGTTAAAAATGTCAGAGTGAAGTAGCAACATTTTTGTAATTTGGGTATACGAGCTGATCGCCTTTATATGCAGTATATTGTGTTATATATTGGATATGTTTTTGTTTAATTTTATGTTTCTGTATGTTTGAATGAATAAAAACTTTAATGACAATAAAAGAAGTCACAATTGTACAAGAACAGGGTTGTAATGTTAAAAGTATAATATTTTTTGAAAGGATCCACACGTTTGTACCATGTCACTCTTAACTCCTCTTCACAACCACAAAATGTACAACCCACAGTGTCAAGTTTGGCCTGGGATGATAAAATCCCACCCAGGGGATCAAATTCAGCCCCGTTCTCTGGTTTTACACAAAGCTTTTTCATTCTGGTGAGCCATGACAACAATCTGAGGAGCCACGCGCCCCTGCTGACCCTTTCTGATCCCTTTCCCGTCCACACACAGGAAGGACCCAGCCCATGGGACTCTCTGCAATGTGTATAAACCAAAAAGAGTAGAAGCCTTGTTTTATCTTCCTCCTCTTGCTTTTTCTTCTCTTATCCTTCACTTCATTTTTCATTTTTGTTCTTTTCTGTTGATCTTGTTTTTTTTTGTCTTTCTCACTCATACTTATGTTTAGGGTGTGTTCAACTATACTCAACGTTTTATCGCTGAACATATCATAAACACACACACACACACACACACATACACACACACACTCGCAGATGGAGTCCAGCAATCACAGATGCCTGGGGGTTGTTTATGTTTGAGGGTCCGCTGGTTGAAGAGTTTCAGGGAAAACACCCACACACACACACACACTGGAAACATGACATTCCACAAAAAATGAAGACACGTTATCATCCACAATTTCCTCCCACAGATTTAGGAGAATCGTCATGTTCTTCTAGTTTTGTGTAACATATTTCCTGGCTGTGATTAAACCGATAAGCTGGTTTATTAAAAATATCAGATTTTATGACAAGGTATTAAAACTGTGTGTGTGTTTGGGAACTCTTTGTGCAGGTGACAGGTATGTCGTTGCAGACTGTGGAGGAGGGACAGTTGACCTGACAGTCCATCAGATCGAGCAGCCACAGGGGACTCTTAAAGAGCTTTACAAAGCATCAGGTACAAACTTAACCAAACTGAAACACAAAAACAACCAAATTCTTTTCAGTTTCTAAAGCTGTAGTTTTTCTTCCAGGCGGTCCGTATGGTGCTGTTGGGGTGGACCTGGCCTTCGAAGCCATGCTGTGCCAGATCTTTGGCGAGGACTTCATCCAGAGTTTCAAAGCCAAGCGGCCAGCGGCCTGGGTGGACCTCACCATCGCATTCGAGGCGAGGAAACGGACGGCGGCGCCGGGCAGGGCCAATGCCCTCAACATCTCCCTGCCCTTCTCTTTCATCGACTACTACAAGAGACACAGGGGGCAAAGTGTGGAGGCCGCCCTGAGGAGGAGCAAGTGAGTGCAGGCTGGGACAAGTCTGGATTGATTTAGTGTATCTGTAACGGCAGTGATCCGAACTCTCTCCTCTCTGTGTGTCAGCATGAACATAGTGAAGTGGTCGTCCCAGGGAATGCTGCGGCTGACACAGGAAGCCATGAACGAGCTCTTCCAGCCGACCATCATCAATATTGTCAAACACATTGGTAAGAGACACACATAGATGTGTGTACACACTATGGGGTTTCTGGCATGCATACAGTGGAACTCTAAACTCTTATTTTGTTGCGATTAGATTCCTAAAAATAGAATAAAATATGAATATAATCAAAAATGACTCTAAAACATGACGGTTTATGTGTAAAATGAAATGCCAACAGACAAGAACATCATATTTAAAGAACCACTCATCTGTTTTGTTTGTGTTTTTCTTTTTTTTTTGGCCACCTGGGGGCAGAACTCCACAACAAGCTGAACATTAGCTCACAGTTATTGACATGCTATTACCTTCATGACACTTGAAACAACTTCTTCACAAAAGTGTATCTGACAATCCAAAAAAAACATTCACTCTCTTTTAGCTCTGTTTGGGTCTCTACCATCTCCTCTATGCTCTTTAGCTGCTAAATGCTTTGTCAGTTATTTGGTGTTGGGCTGGTACAGAAGGTTTTTGAAGCTGTCTCCTGCTGCTGGAAACAAAGTTGATGAAAGCAGAAAGAACAAATCAAAAAAGTAAAGTTGTGGGTCGTAAACCAAAGCAAACCAAAACAATGAAAGTCAATAAAAGAGGCTAAAAATCTTGGTACAGCTGATGGGAACTGCAGCGTATTCATCACTACAAGCAACTCCTTTCACATAGCACAGAGTCATTTTATCCATTGTTAATAAAAAAAATATTTGATTTGTGCAGCTTTAATGCACGTAGGTGGGAATTGGGTTTGTTTTGACTCTCACATGCTGTCCAAACCTCTGACCTCACAAGATGACAAGCTGCCAGAACTTGACTGAGCTACTTGTTTGCTTTCAAATGGGCATTGTGAGTCTGATTGGTAAAAAGGATAAAACAACACCAACTACAGCTTTAGACCAAGTAAAACAAACTTTGAGTGTAATGGCTTCCTTAGTGTCCCTTATTCTGCATGCGGGTGACTTCATTGTTTGCTTTTTCAGCTTTGTCAAGACAGAAAAACTGAGTGCCTGTTTTAAATCAGTCACATTCCAGTGGTACATTCAAAACCAGGAGACTGGGTTTGTAGTATGTAGCTTTGCTTGCCTTTATTGGATTACTATAGGACAAAGAGTGAGGGGCAAGAATGGGTTTTCATGTATCAAATTGAAGACATAGAAAATCGTAGCTGATGAAAACGGAGTAAAGGTCAACATTTCTCCATGAAACATCCAGTGATAGTACACTTCTCCTCCACTTATTTTCCTCCCTAACTTCTCAAAAGAACACACATTGCCCAGACACTCCAATCAAGTCCGTTGAAGGTCACTGATAGCTTAGTTTCTTGAAGATGTTTCACCTCTCATCCTTCGGTTCCAGAAGTGAGGAAGCCTCTTGGATGGGACGAAACGTTCTCAAGAAACTAAGCTAGACCAGTTGCCGCCAATGATCTTCAACAGATAATGAACAGATGACTTGATGGACTAAAAATCATCAGACGCCCCAGTCACATGCCTTCTTTCCTCTCTGACAGAGGAACTGATGGTAAAGCCGGAGGTGCGTGGTGTACGTTTCCTCTTCCTGGTTGGTGGTTTTGCGGAGTCGCCCATGCTGCAGAAAGCAGTCCAGAGAGCATTGGGGCGGACATGTCGCATCATCATCCCCCATGACGTTGGACTGACCATACTGAAGGGTGCTGTTCTCTTTGGACTGGATCCCACTGTGGTGAGTGCTCAAGAGTTCCTGTTAGTCCTGGACTAGCTCTTTCCACACATGTTCTAACGCCCTCGCTCTCACAGGTCAGAGTGCGTCGATGTCCCCTGACCTACGGTGTTGGCGTCTTGAACCGGTTCGTTGAGGGACGCCACCCTCGTGACAAACTCCTCATCAAGGAAGGCCGCGAGTGGTGCACCGACATCCTTGACCGCTTCGTCTCTGTCGACCAGTCGGTGGCTCTGGGGGAGGTCGTGAAACGGAGCTACACGCCAGCTCGTCTGGGCCAACGGAAGATCATTATCAACATATACTGCAGCACGACGGACGACGTCACATACATCTCTGATCCTGGAGTCAGGAAGTGCGGGACAATAACTTTAGACCTGCCAGAACCTTTACCACTACCAGGAGCAGTGGGAGGAGCAGGAGCAGGAGGAGGTCCAGAGAGAAGAGAGATCAGAGCGACCATGCAGTTTGGAGACACGGAGATCAAAGTCACAGCTGTTGACGTCATGTCTAACCGCTCTGTCCGGGCTTCCATAGACTTCCTGTCTAACTAAGGAGGAGCAGGAAGGCGAGACAAGGATTGGAAAACACAGAAATAACTGATTTTAGGGACGATAATTTTAGAAAAAGCGGTACTTTGGGAGTGGGCGTCGTGTTTTTTTTAGAAAGAACAGGAACTCACATCTGTGATTTCGATATTTAGACTTTAAATGTACTCTTAGAGTAGAAACAAGATCATGAGATGAACTTTTTCTCCAGCCTTCACATGTTCATACTGAAGGGCAGAGTGCCCTGTCTGCACAGAAAAGAAGACATCAATTTGTCAGCCTTCTGGATTCATTAAAGAGTTCGCCGGGTCACACCATATGGTGCTGTCACAGGCATTTCCGGCCCAGAAAATATTCAGCGGAGCACTTGTGTGAACTCTGGTGGCTGAGTACACGTCCCTGCTACAACAGATAACTTCTAATAATTCAAAATGTATTTAGACAATTTGATTGTTACCTAGAAAGACTTTACATAATGCATTATATGTACTACCTAGAGGTAAACTCATCTTAATTGCTCAATATGAAGTCTTGTTTTTCCCTTCTTATACTGAATTACACAGGAATATCTCACAAGTACTTGTCTGATACCTCATTTAAATTCCATTTTACTATCTATATATTGTTACAACTACCTGGACTGCAGCTTTGTTTCTTTAGTGTGACTGTGATTGTGCATTACCAAGTGGTGAAAAAGGCAGAACTACAAGCTGAAAATCATCTCAGACGATAAAAGCTGTCGGTATGCATCAAAACACACGAGGAAGGACTGTGGCACTGTTGCTGAATTTGCATGTTTCCTATAAAGTACGTCATGTAGTGTTTTACAGTTCAGTTTTTTTTTTCCTCTTTTGCAAATCAGGAAGAGCTGTATCCGTGTATGCTCCAGATTATTCCTCACATGCATGCAAAAATGGGAAATTCAAACCAAACTTATGTGATGGGAGCCTGAGCGGAAACTAAGCTTTCATGTTTAATGTCTCAACTCAAGGTGCACTTACTAGCCTTTGGTGGTGCTTTCAACCACATCTCTTTACTACATGTTACCATATGTTTAAACATGACTGAAGAGCCATGTAACAGGTATCACTATGGCAACTACACCTGAGGAAGACGGGTTGAATGCAGTTGAAAGCTCTGGAATAAAATACCATGAGTTCTATTTTTAATGTAATCTTATTAAAGTTTATATATATAAAATAAACTTTAGTCCTGCATAAAGAAAAGTTTAAAGCCAGTATTTTTTTTGCATATGCTGTAATTAACTGTTTATGTTAATGTAACAAAAACATTAAGAACCATGTGTGCGACGTCTTGACAGTTTTTTTCCAGCGTGTTTTCTCTCTAACTGTGCAGGTTGTACGATGATATAACAAAGAATCTTCCTGACTGTACCCTAATTTTAAGTCATCCATGTAATACGTTATGTATTACTTTAAAATAAAATATTACTTCTAACATACGTTTTACTTAGACCACTTCTTTAATGCAGTACACCTGCCGCTGATATACACTGATGCACTATCAGGAAACTCACCCATGACCAGATGTTTCAAATACCACACATATGAACAGTCAACAGTACGATTCCAGCTGTGAATTTATTGATAAGAATGGTCCAATAAATAGTTTTACACAGCGTAACCAGTGAATGGTTCAGAACTGCTCGATATCAGTGCTTTAACTTTGCGTGTTACACATCAGTTTGCCACATAACACAAAACCAGATTCGAAATTGCGGAGGAGCTTTGAGGTCGGAGAGGAACGGTTAACTTTGAGGAGACAGGAGTGTGTTTGATTTGAAAGCAAAAGGGGGAACTGTTTGCATTTTGCTTGTATTTAATATTGTCTCGGTTAAATGGCTACACGTAGAAGATGCGGTACTTGAAATGTTAAACAGACGTTACCAAATCAAAGTTTCATTAAGAAAACCTACAGGTGACAAAGAAACACAAGAAACGTCAGCCATCTTTGACAGAGTCTAAACCTCAAAATGATCTCCTCCTTTCCCCCCTTTGTTTGACTACACCTGTCTTTTCAACGTGTGTGTGTGACTGGTTACAACGCCTCATTTTATCTAGAACTCAAATCCAAATGCAGGTCTTAACACGCTAAGCAACATCCAACACAATCTTTGCCTGCTTCCATGTTTAAATGTCACCCGGCTGACACTGAAGACTCAATCTTCTATCTGCATTTGGATTTTAATGCCTGTTTAAAATGGGGTTTTGGCCTTGCTTCCTCTTAGTGAGCGTGGGGTCTCCCGCGGCCTCTGCCCCTTCCGGCGCCACCTGGAGGTCCGTCCGCAGAGCTGCGTGGGTTCTTGATCGTCTCGTCGACTGACAGGATGAGACAGGCAGCCTCAGACGCCGCCGTCAGAGCGTTGATCCGTACGATGGACGGCTCCCACACGCATGCGACGAAGTTGTCTGCGATGTCCTCGTTGTTGATGTCCACACCGTACCACATACCACCCTGCAGTGAGAGGAAGCGAAGCGAGTCAGACAGAGTTGCCATAAAAGCGCCCTCAAAAGCCTAATGTGTGTTATTCAAAAGAGTTGTGTTGGATAAGTGAGCACGTTTTCCTTTCCTACCTGTGCGTGTTTGGCGCGCAGTTTGTTCAGGATGTTGGTGGCGTCAAAGCCGGCGTTGTCACACAGCTGTCTGGGGATGATCTCCAGGGCCTTGGCGTATGCTCCGATCAGCAGCTGCTGTTTTCCGGGGATGGTCCTGGAGTAATCCCGCAGGTATTTGGACAGCTCCATCTCAATGGCTCCTCCACCCGCTACGATAGAGTCGTTCTGAAAATGAAATACAGTCAGCTTATTGCTGTCGGCGTGCGCAGATAGGCTGACAAATTAAAGTGAATTTAGGTTCACCGATTTAAAAATACAGGTCTAAACCAAACTGTGTGTGGATCCTGATAAACAAGTCAGGTAAGTGGAACAGTATCACAGTGCTGTGAGCTACATGTGTTCATCTGTCGACTGACCTTGATGGCTCTGCGTACGATCATGATAGCATCGTGCAGTGACCGCTCCGTCTCCTCTGTGAACTGTTCTGCTCCACCCCTCAGGATGATGGTGCACGTCTTGGCCTTCGGACAGCCTTTGAAGAAGTTATACCTAAAGACATTGCAGGGGGTCAGCGGTCATGCGCGGCGTACTCTGAAGATGTTATTCTCCGAAGAGAAGGACCAAAGATGTGAACTCTTACCTCTCTCCTCCAACCTGGACCTCTTCGAAAAGGTCACACTGTCCCAGGACGTCGTCTGTCATGGCACCTACAGAAGTCTGGATGGAGCCGCCGCAGGCCTGGAGATCACGTTACGCACAATCAGTCACGTTTAAGTTCATTGTAACAGAAGAAATATGGTTTGTCGCACACATGGACTCTATTTTAACACTAATGAAATTACATTCCTGCAGAGATCATTTCATATTCTTACTGGAAGTCAATTTCACACATTTGTTTATCATTTTCTTTGGTCGGTCACAATATTGAACACGTCTGGTGGTAACAGATCAACAGCTGAAAGTCATAACGTGTAATGCAAACATCCACTGCAGATGTCTGTCTCTGTATGTGTCCTACCATCATAGTCCTCCTCAGATCTTCCTCCTGCACCCTGCCAGCGCAGAACAGGTCTCTGTCAGCAAAGTACTGAGTGGCCACATCACCGATGGGCAACTTGGACAAAACCACTTTGGCTCCCGACTGATAGATCTTCTCCAGTTTGTCGTACAGGATGTTCCACTCTGCGTCCACAATGGCCTGGTAGTCCTGCAGAAAAGATGGAAGATAGAAACTTACATTAAAGCAAAGAACAAAGACTCATTTCACAGCACTTACTTTACATCCAACATGTTTTGTTGTGGTCTCCGTACCTCCACAGATTTCACGCGGACCTCTGCGTTATCCTTCTCGGCCTTGAGCTCCAGCTCCACATTAAGCAAAGCAATCTTTGGATTCTCGTAGCGTTTAGGCTGCATTTCAAAGCCGGCGTAGGAGAAGGTCTTCTTGAATGCGACCCCAGAGATCAACTGGGACTCCTGGGAAATTTACAGAAACAGATGGATTTTATTTCTTCACCCAAACTTTCCATGACCGACTAACAAAGCTGTTTCTCCAATTGTTGCGGTCACATTTCATAAAAGTAAAGTAAACAATACAAACCTCAAGAGCTCCTCCCTGGACCTTCTTGATGCCGATCATCTTGAGAGACAGCAGCTCGTCCAGAGACATGACGGCGTCCACCACCATTTTGGAGAAGAACTCCTTCTGACCGGCGATCAGCTTTGAGTTCAGGGCTGTGGCTGCACACTTCTCCAACAGCTGCCTCTGTTCCCTGAGAGGATGGAGAGGGGTACGTTTTAAAAATCACAATTCAAAAGCTGAATTTAACTTCGACCTAAGGACACAACAGATCGAACTTTAAACTCAGCTGCTGTGGTGAAAGTGAGCACTTACTGCTTGTCGTCTTTCTTCACGGAGACGGCGACCTCCTTGATCTTGTTGACAGCGAGGTTGGTGGCGGTGCGGAACGCTCTGATGATGGTCTGAGGGTGAAGACCCTCCTCCACGTACGACTTAAGCTGCTTCAGGAACTCGGCGGCCAGGAGAGTGACAGAGGTGGTGCCGTCTCCGACCTGAGGATGGTACAAAGGAAAGAAAAAGATTAGGAAAACCTTATTGTGATGTTCTGACAGAAGAGATCGTCGCCTGTGTCGGGATCAGTTTAAAACCTACAACTTTCAATTATGTGCCGCACACACACACACACACACACTCCTCACCTCAGCATCCTGGGACCGAGCGATGTCCACCAGGGTCTTGGCTGCAGGGTGAACCACATCGAGCAGTTTCAGGATGGTGGCTCCATCGTTGGAGATTGTGGCCTTACCTGGGAAACACAATCAATCATACATTTTTGGTGAGAACGAATTCATACTGTAATCTATTCCTTCATCAATCAATCAATCAATCAATCAATCAATCAAATCAAACAGTGTCTCCTCACCTCTGCTGTCCACCATCAGCTTATCCATCCCCCTGGGCCCCAGGGTGGTCCTGACAGCCTCAGCAATCACCTGGAGAAGAAAAAAAAACAGGTTACACAGATTTAAACATATAGTTAGAAAACCAACCCCACAACCCAAAGAGAGAGAAGTCGGATTTCTGACCTGGCAGGCATTGATGTTGCTGACGAGCTGGGGAATGCCCTGAGACGTGTCTGTCCCCTCCTTCAACAGGATAACCGGCGTGGGCTGGAGAGAGGAAGAGGATAAAGTGAGAAAAGGGAAGTGATTCCTGTCGTCGAATACATGTCGTTGTGTGAATAGTAGATGATGTGGGCATTATTTGTAAAACTAGGGCTGAGCAACAGTTTGGCATGATTCAGTGACATCATATCGTGATGATATGTACATATGACTCGACATATCTCGTGACGATCACTAGCTTCTGTGACAGTCGATGGGTTAGGGTTACCATTTAAGGTGATGACCCAAAATGGAAGCAGTAGCTGTAGGGTGTGATGCTTCGGTGACCCATCAGACATGCAGCCTGTCTGATAATAACACTGCTAAGTGCAGCAGACTGCATGTCATAACATGATAAACATATCACAACCAGTTTGTGATGACTGGCAGGTTTTAGTGATGAACTGCGTCCGCTCTTTGTCTGAGCATCAGTCCGCTTCAGTCACACATTTGCTGCCAAATGTTTGAACACACAGAAAGAAGCTGATGATGAACAGTTACCGGAGCAATGCGTTTAAGTTAACCGGTTGTCAGGACAACACAGCTAAATGTTTCCATTGCCGGCTCATACAAAGAGGCTACACACAGCAGCAGCTAACTTGCTAATCACCTGCCAAACAAAGCAGCAAAGCCAAAACAAAGGTGATCGTAAACAAACACACAAAGGCTTAAACTACAAGTTCAAACGTTAACCAGCTCCGCTCGGTTTATCTTTCATAGATAAAGGGTAAATATATCAGCTAGCATCACCGCTAGCCTCGTATACGCCCATTGATGCTGTGTAATCCTGCGATGCTAACACGGTCCGACTGTCCAATAAAACCATTTAAAAACTATTTCCGCTAAATAATCTCTTCCAGGCGCAGCTAACATGGAGTCGTCTAAAGTGAGCGTGGTTCGGGTGCAGATGCTGGCTGGTGAAGTGAAGGATGGACGTGGATTACATGTTTGAGTGTGGAGCATGGACGCTAACTCACTCACCATCATCTTTGCGGTTTCTTCGAGAAGCTTTCACCGGCAGCAGCTCCCACAATGCCTTTCGACAACACGCACTGCGGGGGTGCGTTCAATGACACGATGCAGAGTTTCTGCAGCGATGTGAACTTTTTTATTTTGTTTTCTGAAATATGACAGAATGAAACAAATCATATAAATAAACATAAAATTACGGAAGACAAATAGACACCTTATAAACTTAATGCGCTTCCGTATAAAATTAACCAATAAATTATGATATAAAATAAGAAATTATTCAAATCCAGCTCATTAGATGATAATAGCACTGATGATATGATGGTAAAGTTGTTCAAATTAAATTAAAATTGTTAATAACAGTATATAATAATTACCTCACTGTTACTTGGTTTTTATTTTACTGTTGTTTATTCATATGTATATAGTGTTAAAATAGGATATTGTATAGGTGTATAGTTTTAAAGTTTTTGTTTTCTTCTTGCTATCACTTACTATCTCACTTACCGTTTGGGAGCTGCTGTAGCAAAATCAATTTCCCTGCGGGGATTAATAAATTATTTATTTAGTATTTATTTATTAGTTCATTTATATGTTTTACACAATGCATTTATTTGAATAATAACGTTTAAAATAATGTCTAATCTATTAATTTAATATTGAATCCTTCAGGTTTCCATACTAGTTTAACTGTTTAACTGTTATATCTGTATATCATCAGATATTAATATCATGGTATGATGGTAAGCGTCTTATGGGAGTTCAGTTATTATAATATGATAAAGTTCAAACATTAATATTTTACAGTTTGTATGTATCTCTTGAAATCACCTGCAAGTGTAGCAATTATAATGTTGCTGTAATTGTTTGTTTTGTTAAACCAATTCATAGTTAGTTACATTATATTAGGAAAACTTAAATCATTAGAGACATACAGTACATAAGGAAGAGTATTGATTTTATTGAATACGACCTATTGATGATAACATTAATTGAAGCGCTTTACATAAGACATAAAGAGATAATTTAAAAAAAAATAACAAAATAAACTTAAATTCAATAATATTTAAAATTGAAATACAAATTTTAAAAATCAACAAAATATAATAAAATAATTTTAAAAATCAATCCGAGTCCGTACAGTAGCTTTACATTTAAACGTGGTGACAAGTGTCCTTGAACGCAGCTTCTGTTACGCCTGGCAGCGGTGCTGAATGCTGGCCTCTGATTGGCTTGCGACTTGTGAGACACAGCCTTTGGTGTGCTCGATGCAACACCAACACGTACCGAACGGGCGGAGATGTTTGTTAGTCCATATACTTTAGTGCAGACTCCACCCGCGCAGGTACTCTCAACTGAAAAACACGCGCTCGCAAGCTTTTACCCAGAACTCGCGCGGAGTTTGGATATTGTACACATATCTGTGGCGGGAGACGCTGAGCGGAGCTGGACAGACGTCATATCGCTGTTTTTATATTTCAAATAGTGTCAGAATAAAGCGGGACACGAGGGAGAAGCGCGGCATTAAACGCCTTTGCTGGAGGAAAACGCAAAGATGGATGATTTTGGCGTTTATGCGGTGTTTGGCGTGAACGGTCCGCCTCAAAGGCTGCTCAGGTACGACAAACATACATATTTCAACAGTAACGTTAACGTGAGATAGTTTTTCACCTTCAAACTGTGTGTTTGTTGACTTTAAGTGTTGTTAAATAACCACATTTCTAAGCATAGGGGGTCATAAATCTAAATCCTCATTGGCGCCTCTTTGTTTATAGAGGATATTGTGTCAGTTAGCTTCTCTGTTATAGGAAAACACACGCCAGTAAATACTTTCCCGTACGTAGCCTTGTTTTTATGGACAGCATGTGACAAATATTCACGTATTTCTTCTGTTTTCTTCCGTGTCAGTGCTGACGGGTCATGCAGGGTGTCTGTTGCAGTCCCGCCCAGTGTCCGGCAGGTGGTGCTGTTCAGCAGCGGGCCGTGGGGGGAGAGGATCTGCGTGAACGCGGAGCTCAACGACGCCGAGCGGATCCCCATCACCATCGGAAAACTCACTCCATACAACAAGTAGGCTGACTCTCTCTGATAGTGTTTTGACTGCTTATCTACATAGTGAAGTTGACTGTGTTTGTGATATTTTCTTGTGCATCTATTGTCAATAGATGAATATTAATAATCAGATTGATTGAAGGAGAAACCTTGCACTGAATCCTGCATCTTACCTCCTCCAGGTGCCTCTCCTGGGAGCAGTGGGAAGAGGAGACATGGACAGACAGCGTCACACTGAAAATCACTCTGGAAGGAGGAAACCTGGTAAATATCAAACGCACCCTTTCAGATTCAGGATTAGGTCCAGCTAGTAGCCATAAGTATGAAAAGGTAACATGGTATGACTTTTATTTAGGTCATTTGGCGGTAAAATTACAATATTTATGCATTGTGATAGACTAAATTGTTGTCTTCACTCTTCACACAAATTAAAATATCTAAATCTGTTCCTGTTTCTTAAATCATTCATTAGTTTTGTTTCTATTTCTCTCCTCAGGTAAAAGCAGATTGGTCAGAACCAGAGCTCATCCTGGCTGTGACAGAATACACACCAAAGGTAATCTACGTGAATAATCCCACATCAGGAGCTACGTTCAACAGTCACATTTCTAGCGTTTTGCACTTGTTAATATAACCTGAGTTAACGTTTCCTTCCACTTGTTGTTTCCTACATTTACCACAATCCTTCTCAGCCACCCAGAATATGTAATAACTTGTTGTTTACAGCTGTAGGGAGCCCAACATGTTTGTGTTGTAGCATTGCATTGCATTCTGGTCTGTTGAGGCTAATTTACTGAATAATAAATGACTGTTCTTCTGACTCTATCTCAGGACACCGTGGCTCCCCTCGCAGCCCGGGAGCTTAACGGCAAGAGGAAGAGAGGGCGAATGTCAGAGGAAGGCGGTGATGAGAACAAGGCGGCGAAGAGGGGTGAAGAGGAGAACGTGTGTCCAAATGGTAGCGTGGAGAAGACCACGCCTGTGCGAAAGGCCAGAGGTCAAACCAAAGGAGCCCAGAAGCTGTTCAGCAGTGGAGGAGATGCAGCAAAGATGAAGGGAACAGGTGAGAGAGACAGAGAGTTATCGCTAATGAAAGTTAGAGCTCGGCGTGGAGGAGTGAAACCTTTCTTTATGTGCCGCGTCGTCCATTAAGTCTCCTTCTCCTTTTTTTTACAGCTAATGGAACAGGAGAGACGCTGGGGATTGTGGGAAGAACGCCTCCTCAGAGTGCAGCCAAGCTGAAGAGTAGGCAGGGCAAGACTCCCACACAGAGCGGTGAGTTTGTGCTTACACATCACAAAGTTCTAGTTGTTTTTACCTTCACTGTTTGTTTTGTTTGGTCACTTTTTTAGTCCTGTAGTTGAGTGTGTTGATGCACATTGCCCACCTGAAGTTACAGAATGATGTTTTCTGTTTGTTTCTCAAGTTGTGAGAAGTGTTCAGGAATGTGGCATGAACTCAGCACCTTTCCTTGTGTCTGAAGTTTGTTGTCTCTGGAATGTTTAAACTCTCTTTGTTTTTGAGGCACTAACACTTGAAATACAAACAATTCTCTGGTTTTCCCGTAGCCCCATTAGCCAGCCCGTCAGGTCGCTGGGGTCAGACTCTGTGTCCCATCGATGCTCAGACAGCTATTCTGATTGGAGGACAGGGAGCCAGGACGCAGTTCTGCAAAGATCCCATGTGGAAGCTCTGCACAGGTCAGTCAGTCAAAAATAACATTTTTAAATCTGTTCAGGCTCCGGTGAGATTTGTGTCCTTTGGTGTCTTGGGGTTCTACGTCAGAGTGTGTTCTTGTCTCCAACAGAGGACATGTCCTGGGTTGCAGCAGAGACTTTGGCAGAGGGTCCAACACCTGAGGCCAGGATCGGCCACACAGCCACCTACGACCCTGAATCAAGGCGGATCTTTGTGTTTGGAGGCTCCAAAAACAAGAAGTGGTTCAATGATGTTCACATCCTGGACACACAGAGCTGGAAGTGGACCATGGTGGAGGTTAGTGTGTGTGTTTTTACTTGTTTGTTATAAGTCCCAGTCTCCAGCTCGTCCTTACATTCTCCTCCTCTCTCGTCTCCTCCAGGCTCAAGGTAAAGTTCCTCCTCTGGCCTACCACAGCTGCAGCATGTTTCGAGGTGAACTGTTCGTGCTGGGCGGAGTGTTTCCTCGTCCGAACCCGGAGCCCGACGGCTGCAGCGATTCGCTGTATATCTTCGATCCCCACCTCTCCATCTGGTACCAGCCTATTGTAACCGGCGACACGCCCTCCCCCCGCTCAGGGTAAGATGGTTTGCTCCAAATGTCCTCTATCAACATGCATTATATCACTTGATTTTCTTCTTTTTGGTCTTAACCCTTCGTTCTTTGCTTCTCTTTCAGTCACTCTGCATGTGTGATGCAGGAGAGGAAGATCTTTGTGTTTGGTGGATGGGACACTCCTGTCTGCTACAATGACATGTACATGTTGGACCTTGGTGAGTCACACACCTACTGGTTTTTGTGCTCAAGGCACATATATATGGACACAGGTTTAATCACTTCATGCAAAATTGATATTAAAAATAGTTTTGTGTTTCTTAGGTCTGATGGAGTTTTCTGCTGTGAAAACGACTGGAAAAGCCCCCTCTCCTCGGAGGTATACAACTAAACACACACATCGAGTTGCAGATAGAGCTGGATATTAAACCTCAGTACCAACAAATGTATCAGAAGCCTTGATTTCGTTCTTGATTTACATCAAAATTCTGCCAACATTCCTCAAAAAACATAAACAATATGAAGTCTTAATTTCTTTTAATTTGTGTGTTTGTGTGTGTTTCAGCTGGCACAGCAGTGTCGTGCTCTCAGACACAAAGTTCCTGATACACGGAGGTTACAACGGAAACAACGCTCTCAGTGACACCTTCATCTTTGATATAGGTGAGAGGTCGCTCACAATTCTGCACAAATACACACACACATACAATGTGGAGGCTAGGAAGAAGCCCCGGACACATTCTGATGTCAATTAATGACTTCGGTCTTTGTTTCACTGGTTCAGACACCAGCAGCTGGACGGAGGTGAGGCTCCCTCAGCTCTCCGTCCCCAGGGCGGGGCACTCCATCATCACCATGGAGACAGCCAGTCACCTCCGTTTCTTGGACGAGTCGGAAGATGCGGGTGTGGACGGCGGCGCTGTCAGCAGAACTCTGCTGGTGTTCGGAGGCGGCGACAACGAGGGCAACTTCTACTCCGACCTGACGACTGTCGCTGTGGAGGAAGTGCTCGCTGCTATTTAAAGAGAGTGAGTCAGAGGTGAATCCTCACTGCCTGACTGGATGTGAAGCTATTTTAACACCCCCACAGACTCTTTATTATTTATATTCCTATAGTTTGTCTTTGTTTCAGCCCACTCTTCTTCTTCCTATGGTGTTTTTGTGTGGTATGTAGGATGTAGGGCATTTTTGAAACTTTTGTTCGAGTCCTTGTGGAAGAATAATGGACATCGATTTCTATGTACATAGTTAAAGCTTTTCAAGTTCTAAAAGGTAAAATGTATATTTTAATTTTTGATTCATTTAAGTGTGTCTTTCTTTTATTATTGAATAATTGGGGCTTTCTGTAACCTTCATATTTGGTCTATGACCCCTCTGGATAGCTGCGAGTACATTAATTTTAATAATGTTCAAAATCATGAAATTGTTTTTGTCATCTGCGTTTCCTGTTCCTGTGCTGTTCTGTTTTGCACTTGGCTTGTCTTTACTTAATAAACATTTGGTTTTCTACAGTCTTTTTAAACATAATCTTCTTCCTCTTTAAGTTCACATTTAGCTTTTCTGCTTAATTCTCTATAAAGAAAGAAACGTGCAGAGATGTAGAGACTCAACTTGGATGACCTTTTCTCTTTGCAGAGTAATTAACGCACCTTTTTCAGTCCGACATAAAACACTGTAGTACACTTAAAACCAAGTCGTGTCAAACTGATGTAATTTACATGAGCTTCGACACCTTAAACGGAAAGACCTGTTAATCACATCGTGGTAACTCAACACTAACACGAGCTAATGTCAGACTGGCAGAGGAACACTGGTGTCCTCCTCTAAGAGCCCGAGCTGAACGGAGACGCTTTAATAAAAGATTAGCGCAGCTCGAGAGGGATTATCTTCTACTGTTTCTGCTCAATTGCTGATAATGGTGTCATGAATGTGACTTTTATTTATTTATTTTTTTCCACTTTAATATTTTCATTGGCTTAGAGAGCCAACTCCTCTGGTAACAGGAGGTTCACACAAGTCCGTTAATGTTCACTTATTTCATGTACAAAAACAAGCAGCACATCAAATGTTTGCATGTCTGTTCATGCCACAAAGCAGAACACAATCCATGTTGGTGATTTATTCAGAATTCAAGGCACACACAAACCTAAACACAAGTAGAATACATGGGTAGTGTCTACTTTACACAAAATGAAGCATAAAAAACAAAGGTGCTAAATATGTACACCAACATTAACAAACTATAAAGTGGATTTATATCTCACAAATGTAGAGATGAGGTAAAGAAGTTACAATAATAAATGTAATATGAACATTTTATGAAAATCATTTTAGATTGGGAGTACGCATACGTGCCCTGCAGATATTCATTCATGTTTTGTTTTTTTCTTTTTGTCTTTTGCTTTATTCTTTTTAAGGATGATTTGCTCATTTTTAGACTCACTATAGTTTGATCAGTCTCAGAAAACAAAATAAACACTGTGTGTTTTCTCAAGAACTTGACTCTCTTGGATCTGTTCCTAATCCTTTTCTAGAAAGAAATATGTAATTTGGTTTCTTATCATAGTAAAAATAGACACAGTTCCCAAACATACATTGTAGTTAAAGATCTGTTTGTTGAATTTCAAAACATTTGTAGGAAACTTCATCACTCTCCACTGCAGTGTGTGTTGCGTGAGGATAAGGAGGACAGTCCTGATTTTGTGACAGTCGAGCTTGACGCAGCAGTCATATAAAAGACGCCTGATGAATGTTTAAACAGACCATTCGAGTCCTGCCTCAGTGCAAAAGATGGAACAACGCTTTAAAAAAAGAAGAAAACGCCCTAATTTGTGTGAGGTTTTTTTTTTGGTATCTTACTAGAAAACAACATGAAACTTGTTTCACCTACTGTGTGGCATTTCCTCTGGTGGTGCAAAGGAAAGCGCGGCTTCCTCAAAATGTTCAATCAAAAACAAAATCAGTTTCCTCATTTCCCTTTAAGACTTGCAGATACAGGCCTCGTCCCTCTTGATTCTCTCACTGCGAATCATTAAATATGCAACATACTTAATGGACTGCAAAAAAAAAAAAAGGTCATTACTTAGAGATATTAGAGATTTCACTAAAGTACATCATGTTATTGTAGCACAGTCTGCACAGATTCAGCCTATTCCTGGCCTGGCTTCTTACTTCTTCACTAATTTTGCCCACGCTGTGAGTCAGCACCTACTAAATTGCCAGGTTAAGGAAGGACTGTCACCCTCTCAGTCTGTTAGGCCATGAATTAGGCAAAAGATCTGTACACTCACTGATTATGCATTTGTGTGTGTGTGTGTACTCTCATCTGCTTGTCTCTTCTTCTATAATCATGTCAAATACATTTTGAAATGTACATCAGCACATGCTGTGAGATTATTCCACTGCTCTGTGAACGATCGTCTGGAGAGAGTAGATTCACTCTGTGTCCTGTCCTGAGTGCTCCTTCTTATTGATGGTGTACATTATAGGTGGGCAATATTATGTGCCTGAAGCAGTGGCTCCCACATTTTCTGTCTGACTAAGACCCACAGCTCTGTCACAAAGTACATCGTCCTCACCCCATCTGCCATGTTCTCAATGTGTTCATTTAAAACTGGAGATAATTCAAACCCATAAATACGGACGTTTCATACCAGATTGTTCATGTTCTTGGTGTTTTGTTTCTTTTGGAGTGACAACAGGTGGTGTTCAGGTGTTCCAGCTTAAAGTCAATCTGTTGTAGCTGGTAGGAAGAACACTCCACCGTTGTGGTGCTCTTGAGCATGGCCTCCTACAACCTCCAATCACATTTCCAAACACATGTAATTACAGCAGGTTCAACTCCGAACTCCTTAATTAACTACCACGCTCAGAATTTAATTCCAAGTTGCTTTTATTGATGACAAAATAAGGTGTAGAAATAATAAGATGGAGCCCTTTGTCAGAAAACTCAGAGTTTATGAGTAATATGCTTTTATTATGAAATTCTTCAAATGTGACACCAAAAGTCTTAAAAAATGTATTTTGGTGCTCATTTCTGCTTTTTTTAAAATTCATGATTTGATTAAATTACTTCCAAACTCTGGCTTACTGAAAGTGAAGTAGCT
Organism: Larimichthys crocea; assembly: GCF_000972845.2. Lineage (NCBI taxonomy): Eukaryota > Metazoa > Chordata > Actinopteri > Sciaenidae > Larimichthys > Larimichthys crocea. Next base: position 6,084,133 of record NC_040013.1, read on the forward strand.
GGTAACAGCTGGGTGGTTCATGCTTCAGTGCGTTTAGATCATACATGTGACAACGTGACAGAGAATTTGAATTTAATCGGATGTTGGCGGTAATCAAGATCTGCATAACGCCACACAGAGTTACCACGATTGAGCTAGATCTTTGCTGAGATGAACTGAAATGTAAAATGAAGGTCTGGAGGGACAGCCTGACAATAATGTATCAACAGTCTGGTGATGTGCACTGGATGCCAGCTTCTACAGAGAAAATGATTGGCTACATAATAAAAATAACTGTTATTACAGGCTTAATCTGGCCAGATACTTTTGGCACCCGGAAATATGAGACTGTGGATAAAAAGGCTGGTATGCTGTTTAATGTTCATCCAATGAGACTTAAAAATATCCTCAAATCAGCTGCAATTAACAGTCTGCAGCTCAACCTCCTACTCAGAGTGTCATTTCTTTCTCCAAAGCAAAATAGGAGTACAGCTGCCAAGAAAATGCTACTTCATCCAAATATCTATGGAATATAGATAGATAGATAGATAGATAGATAGATAGATAGATAGATAGTGATATATTCAGACATCCTGCAGATGGCGACACTTCAGCACATTTAGCCAGGAACAAGCTGAGCTCTTACTCAAACCTCTCATGTAAAATCTTTCATGTAAAAAAAAAAAAATTGAGTCATTGAGTTCATGGCTAGTTGTGATATTTTCAGATATTTTTCAGCACATTTTGAGGGCTGGTCACCAAATATTGGACAATACATATGGTGACGTGCTCTCCTGTGATCCAGCATCATATTGGACGAGCTCCAACATGCTGGAAATAAAGAATAAAAGAGGACATACGCTGCCAATATTTGTGTATACTGAAAGATAAGTTACAAAAAAGGGCCCAGCGATACAGCAACAATGTTATTAATTATCTGAATACACTTCTATGCACTGAAAATAGAAGTGTTTGTCTCCTCTAACAGTATATATACCTCCAGGGACACTCTGTCTATCATCAGGGATGTGATTTTTCCCTTGGTTCATCGGGAAATCCTGCCAGTTGGATGCTCTCCCAGTCATTACTAACAAGCCTCTCACAGACCTTCATTTCCTGATTTCTTTTTTATTTTCTCCGTAACATCCTTGCATTGTGCGAATGCTGAATATTTGGTTTTGTGGCCGCTCTCTGCAGACCTCCTGATTGACAGAGTTCAGCAACATCACCACTTCCAAAGGCAGCCATATTGTCTTTGTCAGTCCATGGCTGTTGCTAAGTAACTTGGTAATGTCTATGCCAGCTGGCAGCATCTCACAGTCACACTTATGGGTACATATTTACAAGTGACACTTTATACAGCTGTGACTGCAATGTGCACCCATAATCCAACCGTCACTGTATAGTTTAATAACATGTTATGGCCTCAGATAAATTTAGAAATTATGTGGAAGAAACTCTGTATATAAAAGGAGATATTTTATGGAACAATGACACCTTTCAAGCAGAGGATCCACGGTGTCACTCTGCCTGTGAGCAAGGCACTTATATAAGCTCATTGCTGTAAAGTTTTTTGTGTGTTCTCTGTAAATTTTGCTGTTGTGTAACGCCGTGGCTTGATGAACGAATGCCAAAAAAACAACAACAACAACATGAAGCCGTCTGTTTGTTTGTTTTTTGCTCGGCTGGATTCTGTGTGACCGTTGAGAGGAAATATGGGATGTGATTTCATCACAGAAAATACCTGGCAGTTCCTGCAGGTACCATGTGAGCATCACCTGCAGAACTGGAGTTTCCAGAGAGATGCTGGATAAAAAAATGAACAAATCTTAACAGATTTGAGTGACTTGATATGTTTCCCGGGTAGAAAGAGAGACAAGTAAACTCGATATTAAATCCCAGAATCCTCATGATGGTTGCTTGTACTTTAATCCAGTAGGGTTATAAGACGGGGCAGGACCAAAATAATAATAATTGCCACGTTATCTGATGTCCGGTTTGTTTTGATTTTATTTTTTGGGCTTATGAAAAACCTCATCCAGTTCTTCCAACAAAACGTTGTGAGTTTGTGGTAGAATCTGATGAGTTGTTCTCCATCATCAGTGGCATACTTGAATACAGATTCTCAATAATCCGTCTGGTGGATTGCGAGTTGTACGCTTTAATAAACATCTGTGGAACAGCAGATTGTCTGTCCCTTAGCCTCATTTACATAATAGTGTTGGATTTGCATGTGTCTATAACAATCGTCTCTCTAAAGCATATTTTTCTGGACTGGAAAATTTATAAACTCCCCAGCCTTTACTCGGGAATGGTAGGGATGCTGGCTATCTCTGTCTGGATCTGAAACTTCTTCACAGACCTGAGCTGCTTTGTAGGGATGTTGTCAGGGATTATAGCCTCCCTAGAAGACTACAGTTCTTGGCTCACTTCATTCGTCCTACTGGAATCTGTGCACTACCTGTGGCTCCCTGGAATAATCACAATATTTAACACTACAAGCAACAGCAAGGATACATAACATTAGTTTAGTTACTCACATGTACAGGGTTCCCACACCTTTTTCATGAACAAATTCAAGCACTTTTCAAGCACCTTCAAGCACCAGTTTTTCCATTTTTCCAGCACCTTTAAATAGGTAGCCTACTAGTTGTGTTTGCCATGATGGTCATGGGAAGCGCAGCGGTGCCACTGTATGGCATAATAATATGGGTCTAATTAGCATTATTTCATATGGTGGTAGATTGACTGTTTTGATTTTGAACTAATTGTGAATTGGCTTGTATTCTCAGCTTGTGAGCGGTGTATTGTGTAACTACCATAGCGCAATAACAGTGACAAATAGACATCACACAAATTTCAAGCATTTTCAAGCACTTCACAAAAAAATTCAAGCATTTTCACAACCTTGAAAACACTGAATTGAAATTCAAGCATTTTCAAGGAATTCAAGCACCCGTGGGATCCCTGCATGTAACAAGGAGTGATTGACTTGTTTGTAGGCCCTGGGGACAAAAAGTTGGGACACAAAAACAAAGTAATAACGCAGGACTCGGGTCATGATGTACTATGTATCTAATACATGTGCTTGTATCCGCAGATACATCCCTGCACGAACACATTCCCCTGCACCTGCCATTTACCAACCTGGTAGGAATCGCGGTCACCAGTAAGAGCGACGGAAAAAGCCGAGTACATCCGAAAGCAGACCGAGCCCTTCTCCCTCCCCTCCCCTCTCCAAATCCTCCTCTTTCAGTCGTGGTGCAAGCAGCCATGTTGCCGCGAGCTTGTTCCGGTATCAGGGCAGGATCGTGCGCATAGACTGCAGCTCGGGCGCAGCTCCTCGCCTCTCTCTCTCTCTCACACACTCACTCACTCTCTGTGTCGCCGTGACACGCACCTCCTAACAAGAAAACCCCAGTTAACCGATAATGGATTTTACAACTTGATGATTCCTCTTTTGAGTCGGCTGCTCACGGGAATAACAGCAGGTCGGTGTACCGACAGGACGAGCTGGTGTGTGTATATATATATATATCGCCACACTGCAGTGCAGCACTGGTGAACGACCTTATTCCAATCACGCAAACACAAGGAAGAGCGCCGGTGATTTCCGTGGATTTTTTTTTTTAGTTTTGTGGGCTGCTCTGTGGCAGTCACCGCCGCCGCGGCCGCAGGAGGACAAGCTAACCAGCTAGCTCTGCCCCTAAAGAAACACTGAATCAGCTAGCTACATGGGCTAATATTGGCCAGCCAGTTAGCCAGCGCGACAAATTAAATCGCGTTTCTTCACCTGCCATGTGATTTATTATTTTTTTATACACATGCTGCTGTTTTTATTTTTCGGATACCCCTAAAAAAACAACAAAAAAAAAAACCTGGGAATATTTCACTGGGAATTTTTGACTTGCGTTTCGTGTGTGAGTTGGGGAAGGTCGAGACCTCCTCGCCGGGAATAACTTTGGCCTCCTGAAAGTTTTGTGTGTTAAAGAGACCTGCTTTTCTTTTAAAAAAAAAAAAAAAACTGAGAGGAAACACATCTCTGCCACGAAGAGAGAGAGAAGAAAAGAAAAGAAGAAGGAAAAAAAACAGGCGTCGACACAAAAACAAGCTCCGTGAAAGACGACGCCGGAGTTTAAAAAGATTTGCTGTGAAGAATTTCGGCGACGGTTGGAGGAGACGTTGGTTAGCAGCCGTTAGCATGCTAACCGCCTAACTGAAGCTCGTCTTGTTTCAACCGTTGCCCAACTTTTTTTTTTTTTTCTCTCCGAGCTAGCTCTCAAACGTCACCGCGTCGGTGTGAAAGCTCCGCTGGGGTCACCGTCGACGCCGATAAATGCTAATTGGGAACTGAATGTTTTCAGGCCGAAGCTGAAGAAGACGTTTTTTTTTGTTGTTGTTGTTGTTGCTTTTTTTTCTTCTTCTTGTTGACAAACATGGGACGTGCTGCTGCTGCTAGCTAGTCTTCTAGCTAGCTGGCTAACTCGGCTGATGTGGGATTCAACTTGTTGATTCACGAGCTATCTGTCGTGCTGCTGCTAGCTGGCTAGCACTGGACAACTGTTGGAAATTTATCCCCCCCCTTTTCTCTCCCGTCCTTCACCATCAACTAGACAGGTTTTAAATGCACAATAGACACTGAAAGGTCGTTCTGGTTTTTACCGTTCCTCCCCCCCCTCCCCTCCTTTTTTTTTTTTTTTTTTTTTTGGGGCAACTTCAAGTCTTTCAAAAATGTCAACAAGGATCCCTCTGGTGCAAGTCATTGAAAACTCAGCCGGGCAGGTAAGATACACATCTCAAAATGACTCTCCAGAAAAAAAAAAAAAAAAAAAAAATCTTACTTCCTCATGAAGCCACTTTAGTTGTTTCTGCTTTATCTGCTGTTGAGATGGGGCCCTGGTTTGGCCTTCTACAGTCTCTGCTTGTCTTCTTTGCCTTTTCTCTGTCTCTGTTGTCTTTGCCACACAGCAGTGATTCACCAGCTTGCCTACGCACTCGCACTGGATTTCCCACTCCTTTGCAGAACAGAGGAACAAATTTAGGTTTCTGTTTAGTCTGTGTGTTGGGGCATGTCCACCTACTTGACTTCCATTGCTTTGACCTGTTGCAGCCAGTTCCACATGAAATCCATACAGCTGACAGCACAGAAACACAATATCCACATATTACACCCGATGCATTGTTATTTCACTTTAGTACATGTGTGCTGTTGTCCAAGTGCGTTTGAGATAGAAGAAGAGGGTTGATACACCACGAGAAGTTGCTTTTAATCTATAATATTTATGATAATCCCCTGGAATTAATGTTTAAACTCACAGGGAGCAAGACTTTTTGGTCACTGATTGATAAATATATTTTAGTCCAGAGCATTCCTGGAAAGAGCTGGTGGAGTAACACGAATGGAGCTGTCGTTTTTGGGTTTGGTACGTGGTGCATGGTGTGATTAAAGACACTCATAAACAATACACATCCTCTTCTGACCTAAAACGGCTGACCCTTATCCAGAGGCCAGAGGGCTCCTAAACACACTATAAATATCATCAGTACATGTGTCACATGGCGAAGGACATTGAGAGCTGTAGATTCAAAGAGACGCCGTATTTCACTTTTCCATTCAGCTGATTTGAGGGGAAAAAAAAGCACTTTGGTGTTGGGCCTGAAAGTTTGAGAAAGACCAAGAAAGCCTTTGGCTGCGCTCTGTAAATCATTATTAGAAAGCTGGAACAAAGCCCTCGCTGCTCAGACGAAAGTATCTGTCTTAATGTTGCAGACAGATTTATCTGTAGATTCATTGCAGTTACAAAAAAAGAAAGAGAGGGGGGAAAAAAGCTGCTCACATGAAAACCATTATAGTTTCTGATAGTTGCACGGTACCCACGGTACTTCTACGCAATGGTACCAACGTGGATTACTATACTACCAGTTTCCACTACTTAGCGGCCGCCTCTACTCTTCTCAAGGCTTCTCACTGCATCCTACTCCCTTGTAAACAAACCAACATGCCAACAACTGCAACCAAACTACACAGCCGCTGAATGATTGGCTGTTTCCCTTTTACTGGTGACGCTGTGTCCGCCCGTCTGTTAGCTGATTGGCTGTTCGTGTGCTTCTGCCGGCAAGAACGAACTTCGTGAAGACCGCTCCGCTTTGATAGGAATTAGCTTCAAAACAAACATCAAGCTAAAGTTCTGTCTCGCCCAGACGCGTGCACGCCCTGCCGCGTCGTCGTCCGTGACAAATTTAGCTAAAAAAATCAAACTCGTTTCAAACTTGTTTGTCTAATTCTTACTTCATCAGTATTATGTTTATCATGCACCAAACAACATTATAAGTAATTTATAACTTGTACAAATACATTACAGTTTATAAAAATAATAATAAAAAAAGGCCGCAGTATCGCAATAATACCCGGAACCGTGATACTTTGCCTGGTATAGTATCGTGGTTACTCATTTTGTTACTGTGACAACTCTAGTTTCCGATACACATCTTGGACAGCTGTTGACAAGCATCATGCGATGCAAAAATCTCTCCTGAGCGTCGGATGGAAAAACTTGTGCGTGTGCATGTTGACAGAGTAGCCGGTGGATGATGTCGACACGTGTGTGAAGCTAAACCCCGTTTCTATATTTGTGTGGCCCACAGTATCTAATGGTATATGAATGTAGCCGCTGTGAGGCTTGTGTGCGATATTGTTTTAGCAGTTGGTCAGCAGCTTTGATGAATACAGTGACCTAAATAAATAGTAAATGTGCGCACACGAAGAAGCAGACATCATAAATGAGGAGGGCGTTGTTTAAAAAAAAAAAAAAAAGCACTTTTTGTTTCAATCTGTCCCGAGAGCTGCACCCTCTGTCAAACTACCTGAAACTCTAAAAGCCCAACCCAGGCGCGCAAACTGTGTCTGCGCAGCCAACCAGACGACTGAGCTGCTCTTAAACAGCCAACGGGGAAACCTGTCTGTGCTGGAGACTCAAAGGTTAAAAAGATTTAGTCTGTCTTTGCTCCTTGTACAAATAAAATGCTGACAGAAGTTGTCTGTTGATACCATGATCTCACTGCGAGTGTCAGTGTGTGTGTGTTGTGTGTGTGCGCTGGCTTGTCTCACACACAATGGATCACTGCTTCCATTAGACGGTACAGTTAGACCTGTATGTATCTGTGTAAGTGTAGGCAAAGAGAGAGTGACACAGGCATATTACACAGCTACACCCTCACCTGGAACAGAGGTCATAAACAATACAGTTGATTATATAAGTCTTTGACTGTAACACACACACGCACACACGTGGCCTCTCCATATCCAGTGGGACAGTTGGAACACACACTAACCTTTCATATTGGCAAAGTTTCTCATTGAATTCAAGAGTATCAATTCAATTTTAGTCTACGACGAGGGAGCACGACATTATCCAACAACACACTGTGATGATGGCTTATCAGATACGTGCAAGCGCACACATTAGGTAGGATACTGTGTATCATGCAGCACTGTGCCACAAGAAGATCAGTGGGATATCAACTGCTGCTGTGATAACTTTCTAACAGCACATTCAGGCAAGACTATAAAACTATAAAGTGCAGTATCTCAGGCTGAACTTCCTGATATGCCTTGTTTGTGTACCCTTTTGCAATGCACTGGTACCAATGCAGGCCCTTGTGGTGTTCTGCCGTACTGCTATTGTTACCCTCAACTCGTCCCACGGCACTAAGTGAGGATTTAGGGGTGGAAAGAAAAAAAACTTTGGGGTCATGGCAAGTCCCTAACTGGGTTTGTAGGCAAAAGGTCATGGATGGATACTCCCACACAAACGCAGTCTGTTTTTGAAGGCCATGTATAGAAAGCCTTTGGTGTCAGGTCTCAAGATACAGGACAAAATGGCACCGGACATGAAGACGGGACTCGGTGTTGACATGACTGTCCCCATCCCTGTCCCTGTCAGACACTTGTCAGCGTGCTGCTCGGTAAAAGCAGATATTCTCTGAATATCCTCACCGTGTATCTGCAAAACTGGAATAGAAAGGCGGTTGTAAAAGTGACTGACCAAGACAGACAGACCACCGTCCTGTCATCACAAACAGTCGCTGGTAGAGCTGGGTAATAAAACCTGATGTTAAACACCCCCGGGGGTAAATTATTAAAGACCGTACTATTGATAAGTTCTGACGTTATTGGTTCTGCCTAGCCTGTAGCTTGTGTCTCGTTGTCCCATCCACCTCAGGGATGTTATTTATGCTGACAGCCACACATGGTTAAAGTAAGCCAGCTGATTGTTGGGTATAAATATAGGTGCATTCATAAATGTCAGATCATCATGCAAACTTAAGCTCCGAAATGTAACATTTTATTAATGTACAACATCGGCCACCTGTTGCGTCTAAGATCATTCCCACCTTCCTGGTTGTACGAGATGTGATCTTTGTCTGACTTTAAAGTTAAGTTGTCGTTGTAACATTTTGTTACTGTGGTCTGCTTTCACCCTTTATACATCTAACATCACACAACACACAGATGACACTATCCAGGTGAGAAAGGAAGGCGTTGCCTGACCTTAAATGCTGATGACAACCAACTACCCCCGCATAATCTGTCTGTAACAGTATATACAGGGGTGTCTAACAGATGAACTTGTGAAGCCTGGCTCTCTGTCTTGAAATCGAGTTGAATTTTCATTTAATCACCGGTGAAGTAGTACCGTTAAAATCTTAACAATACCTGCTGCTGGCTGTCAAACTCAGAGGAGTGACTTATGACATCTTCCTGGCAGTGTGAAAGTGGCGTGTTGGTGTATGACTTGATCTGACATGTTACACAAGGTTTTATACTGGCTGTTAGTTTGAGGAACTTATTTGCATATGGCACCCATTATCAGCGTGACAGCAGTTCACTGCAAGCCCAGCAAGAGAGCAGGTTTATCAAAATACACGGCACGGTGTATGTCGATGTATTAAATGAATGCTGTAGGTTCAAAACAGAGTTGTGCACAAGTTGTGTTGGTAACGTGTTTGCTGTTGGTTTGTACTCTTTTTCCACTTCCCCAGACATGATCTCTTGATTGTCTGATTTCCTGCTTTACAATGTTCCCTCTCCATTCATTGAGCCATGTCTTCTGAAAAGACAGACTAATGCAGCCAGAAATACTGGTCTGCCTCTTCAATCGCTACTTCATCCCCCATTTCATTGTTTGGGTAGTTGCTCACTAGCCGAGCGAACTGGATCCTCCCCACATGGACGTGTAATGGATTTGAACCATTAATTTGTCCGAGTGAGACATGTACTCATTGTAGAAGTCATGTAGAGAGAACCAGAAACTAACTAGGAAATGATTTGATTGTTTTCACTGGGTTTACTCTCGGTCCCCAGTGGAAATGGAAAAAGGAACAAGGAAATGAAGCAGGAAGATGGTCTACCTGTATTCCAAATGGCATCACCAACCTTAGTGCTTCACTAAAGGTGACGAAACAATCCCATTTAAAAGCTCAAGAAACTATATGTATGGTATGATACTGAAGTCCTGGAAAGGTTTTCTAGGTTAGTTCAGTGTGCATCTGTTTATTTTTAACCAAATTAATGATTGCTGTTAGTTAATTCTGAATTGAAACAATGTTCTGCTTGTACACTACTGTTATAAAGCAGGAAAAGTCGGGATGGGATCTGTGGGATCCTGCAGGGACAGCAGGACGATTACGTAGTGTTCGGTACCAGATGTGAATAAAGAGACTCTGACAGAGTTTTCATGAGCCACAGTTGGCAGGAGTTCAACGCAGAAGCCTCGACATCCTCATCTAAACACTTAAAAGGGTTGCCTATCTTGTCAAGACTTACCCGCGAGCTTAAAAGTTGTTTTCTGTTATCTGAGCTCGATCTAGATATCAATCTGAACAAACAAAAGTTCTATTTACATTTTGTGACTCTCACCACATCATTAGCAAAGTCAGTTTTTAAAGTTTTAACCCATCAATCACTGTGAAATGATGAAAAATCTTTTTTTTTTTTGGATCAATTTATCAAAAGTGACAACATCAGCAGTCCTGTGATTTGTCTGACTCAAAGTTTTTATCAGATGACCTTCATTTTTAGGAACTAGGGAAGCAAAATGGCAAAAAAAAAATAAATCCATTTATTTATTTAGTCAATTCTTGTCGTTTCTCTGAGCTAATGTCCGGTCTTTTCCCGTATGACCTTTTGTAACGCTCCGCGGCGGGAATAGTGACCGTTGCAGGTTCAAACTGCCGTCAAACGCCACAGCAACAGAAGACAAAGAACACTGTGTTGGAAATATGAGGTTAGCCGAGCGCAGTTTGATATATTTCACCTGACACCTTGGGAGTGTGGAAGCCTCACGGAGAGTCTCCCAGCAAGCTGTTGAGCTGGAAATTCAATATAGATGAGAAAGAAGCGCTGAACGTGTAAGTGTGTTGACACAGGTATGCTGCTGAAGACGTGTTTTTAATATTCTTAGTGTTCACCTTTTGCCTGTCCTCATTCATGCTCGCTTTGAATGAGTCATCTTGTAAGCAATCTATAGCACACACACACATACACACGTACACGTTGCTGTTACGCCCAGGAAACCATAAATTATGCCTCTCTCCTTACCAGACCAGTCACTAGGCAGATGAACAGAGAAAGACAAAGCTAGCCAGAGCCCTAGCAACAGAGAACCTGCTACACACACACACACACACACACACACACACACACACACACACGATCATTCACTTCATCACGTTCACATTTGTTCTTGCCGGCACACAAGCAGGCCTTCATTTTTCACACACACACACACACATGCAGTTACTTGTTGATTGGATTTGAATTGGATTTAGATCCAATGAGTTCTGTTGGCCATTTATACCTGGAGTTCCAGCGGACACATAAATATAGGACAAGCAGGTGCTACCTGGGTGTTTAACCAACAGCGCAGTGAAGTTCAGTGCTTTTTGTGTGTGTGTGTGTTGGATTGTCTCTGGGAGCAGGGTAAAACAGGCCTTTCCTGTTGAGCCGAGCAGTAGGTGTGGCAGCCAACTGTAGACCTGCGATTTGAAGGCCTTGACGTCATTCAGGTGAAGGTGTGTGGACTTCTTTCTCTCACTGCTTCATCGTGTTACTGTTTAGTCAACTGATGTCAGTCTAGCGTCAATACTTGGATGTCGCCCTGTGATTAAATATGTTTTGACATGGAGGAAAGGTTAAATGAATTCTTTAGAAACTAGTTACACACCAGGTTTCATTTTATTTCTGTTTCGGGCATTGTCTGTGATCAAAGTACATTTTTAAGAAATGCTTTTAAGTGCACAGTTGGTAGCAAACATTCACACCTTCCTTGTGCACTTAACGCTACACCCAAGAAATAGTAATGCTCATTCTCTGAAACATATTTCCCAAGGCTAAGACGCTCTGTGTCAGAGGTGTTTGTTGTGGTGTTCCTTGCACTCCGACTTGATTCACCTACTTAACCCGGAACTAGTTCAAGATGCTTTTACTAGCTCCAGCTGTTGCCCAATTTGATTCGGAGGCTTTAATCTGAGTCCTTTTTACCACACGTATCCTGCAAGATAAGCTGCGTCCACGAAAGGAAAATTTCGGATGTCTGTTGCATCAAACTGACTTAGAAATTGAGGCAGAATGGTAACACTTGGTTGGTTGAAGGTCCAGTGTGTAAGATTGGGAGGGCCTCCATTTTCAGAATAAGGCAGACATGGAAAAAAAAATATTCATACATACATGATTTTATGCCTGAAAATAAAAAGCCTGGAACAGACAAACTAAATCCTGACTCTAAACATGGCAGACAGGACACAAGATGCAACTAAAACCTACAGACTTGACCTTTTTTAAAAAGTTTAAATCACATATAGGGAACCCAAAATAAGTAAGCCGCTGTTATCAGGCTAAAAATCAGACCTATGTTTAATTAATGAAGTGTACACCCAAACACAGCCTTGCTATTTGAACCCAGTTGCTTAGTTGAATGTATTCCCACAGACAGATTGGGTTTGAGCTTTGCTCATAATTTATAGCTCTTCCCATATTAACATTTTAGCACTCAAATGGAACACAGGTTGTGTCACTTGCTAAGCTTTTTGTTTGTAGTGTCTTTGCTGTGATTTAGTCTCAAAACCACTCATGAAAGGTGATGCACCACTTAGTTAGCAGATGCCTAAATAATAGTCGTTCTTATTCGGGGTTTTTTGTCCCTTGAGTTGCTTTATTTAAGTTTTTTTTTTTTTTTTTTTTTTAAGTTGGAGTCTAAAAATTTTGCGGGACACCCTGTAATGAAGTACAGGGTACATGTATAGATGTATTAATCAGCTTTTCAAATCAGCCACCCTGTGAAAGCCACACAGTCCTGTTTACTCTGGTGGCTCGCACTCACTCACACACAGTTGCATAGCAGCAGAACAAGGGCATGCAAGGAAGTGCTGCGCAGTGTGTCCCAACTGTGACAGCAACAGAGCAAACAGGAGCTCTGAATTGATTTGACACACACACACACACACACACACACACACACACACACACACACACACAAATGTACACATGCCTCGGGAGCTAGGGTAATTCAGTTCAAGAGAACACACACACAAAACACTACATTGACAGCAAACTGAGACCCTGTGTGACACCACCTTGTTAAAGTAAAGGGCCTCTCAGAAATTTACTTAGCCTTATATGTGTGTGTGTGTGTGTGTGTGTGTGTGTGTGTGGAGAGTTCATATGGCTAGTATGCATATATAGTAGCTATACTGTATATTAGAGTTTCAGAAGAGGCTACTCTAGGGCATGCAAGCAAGGCATAGACAGTGACTTGTATCAATACTTTGAATCATTAACGATTTATTATTGAACCTCGGGCATGATGAAATAATGCTCTGCTTTGTTACCGTGACTCACAGTTGCGTATTTTTTTGCTTCAAACTATAAATGGTCCTAATGACAGCCTCTGCCTTGTGAAAATCGGCACCGTGAGTACATACGAAATAATATGTTGCACAACTGTAACAAAAAAAGGAACTTGGGCTGCTTTTAAAGATGAATGTAGCTCATAAAGGTTAAATGAAAAACAAAGACGGCAGAATGTGCTGTTGATGTGGTGGAAACGGGCTGAGTAAGACTACATGCTAAAAGCTAATAGTGTGAAGCAGAGCAGAGAGATAAAAATATATGTATTTATCTATCAGTCTATATATAGACTGTGTGCTTTAAGATTTTCAGTCTACTTTAAGACTTTTCACTTAGTTTGGCTTGAGTTTTGTATAAATAAGTACAATTTTCCCGTTTGTGTACTGTATGTGTGTGACTGCACTATCTGCTGTGTTATAGGTCATTTTATTTCCATCATCAAAAATATATTTGTGCCAAAGTGTTTACATCCACGTCCAGTTTAACTGGCTTTCCATTTGGAGTTGAATCAGGAGAACTGTCAAGCAGGTGCAGTAACATTTCTCTTCAGCAGCGTCTCTGGCAGCGTCTTAGCTCGTGTCCTTTTTAATTTCCCTCTCATTAGAGTGGTTGTTCACATGATGACTCCCAAAGTCATTCCCTGATGGGATTTCCTTGTAATTAGCTCCAGTTAGTATTTGTGGTTTTCAGCTTTAATGGATGTTTATACGTACGAGTTACTATATAGAAACCAAAATGTGGTGATTAAGAAGTTACATCTGTGTTAAGTTGGATTTCTTTTTTGACAATCTTTGAATATGTCACTGCATGGTATTATTATTAGAATACTGCACACTGCGAGCTCCCGTTTAAGGACAACAAACTCCTTGTCACGTATATTTTATTCTGTAAACCTATCTTGGCATGAAAGAGGAGTATAAATAGAAACATAAACATATGAATAGCAGGGTAGGAAGAGAAAGCGTGGTGGGGGAGGAGGAGAGAAGGGGGGAGCAAGAGAAAATGAAGGAAGCATGAAAGAGAAACAAACCAACATCGAGATAGAGGGCAGGATTCAGCAAGCGACAAATCTCCATGGCAACACAGCCATCACGACCTAGAGTTGGGGAGGTGTGTGTGTATGCGTGTCTTCCCACCCACAAATTTCAGTATAATGCAGCAGCCTTTGTATGTGGTCGTGTTATGTATCCAATAAAGACCTTGTTTGTTCTACATCGACAGTATGTTTGGTTAGAAAGTAGAAGTGGAGGAAAAATTTAATCTTAAAATATTAAATTGTGTTGAATCGACCTTGAAGGTTGACGGTTAAAACTTGTACAAAAAGATCCAAGTACTTATTTAATTGCATTTTTTCATGTCAAGGCCAAAAGTCAATCTGTTTTATGCTGCCTCAGCTTTACCATGCCTAACACAGAAATATAAATAATTAAAATTCCATTATAAAAGCTTAAATCGATTCATAGAGCACGAGTGGAACAAGAGTGCTGCTGTCAAGGATGTTGGTGAGGGGCAATTCTATGAGGCGGAGCAGGCAAATAAAGCTTAGGAAGGGTTTTGTAGTTAAGGCAGTTTGGAAAAGATTAATTCATAAACAAAATGAATTAAGACAAGTGTAGTTAATGAGAATCACGTTCATTAACTATACTCATCTTTCCAGCAAATTACAGCAGGTTCGACGCGTTCCCCAGATTACATGTCAAATTAGTAATATGATTACAGGCCTGCTATGATAGTACGCTTCGACGTAGCTGACGTTACAACAGCTCTTTTAATGAACTCATGGTCTGGCTGTCCTAACGGCGTGTTGTGGATGTACGAGCTTCCAATTAGGGCCGCTTGTCAGTGTAAACGCGGTGGGGAAATAAACACGTTTCAGTTCTATTATCCTCCACAGCATGTCTGGAGATCTTATTAATTAAAGGACCTATAAAACTTGTTGCTGTTTGTGCTATGTTGAAAATACCCGGCTTCCTGTAGAGCAAATCCAAATGTCAGCATCTTTATTTGGCACGTCGTTTTTGATATTAACTCTGACTGTACTGGTAATCTTATATTTATTATAAATGTGTTAGTAATCAGTCATCCCCAGCTCAGACTGCCCTCCATCCACACAGATGACCCTCATATCTTGGGGAAACATGTAATATTAAATGGGGAGTGGGGGGGTCCTGTAGCAGTGTGCAAGTGTTAAGCCCTCCAGTTTAACCTCTTAAATTGGTTTGCAGCTTGTTACTTTAAATATAATTAAATTTGATGCTTTCCCCGCGGTTATAATTGTCTGTCTGTGTGTGTGTGTGTGTGTGTGCGTTTTTTTTTTGTTTTGTTTTTTAAAGCTGCTGAGCGCAAACTGAAATGGTCTCTGTACAGGAAGGGACAAAGTAGTTAATTCTTTCAAACGAGTGAGAACAGTGTGATTACATGTAATTGTTAACAGCAGGTTTGTGATGCAGTATTTTTTTTTTTTTTTTTTTAAATCTGCGTAAACAACTTGTAATAATAGCTGTCAATGAGCCATCACTTTGTTGGCTGCCAAAATTGGCAGGAAAGTCACCGTATTTTAAGTGTTGCGTATAATTGGACTAATACTGGCTCAGTAATTATAATCCAAATCTTAGAAATTAAAAAAACACAAGAATGGTTTGACATATTTTATGCTACATATTATTTCATTGTCTCCCACTAAAAACAAGTGGCTCAGCACAGCAAGGGAAACCACGACGTACGCATGTGACTTTCAGGCGTGACTGCAGACTCAGGTAGTGTAAGGTGAGGCGGTCCTCTTAACAAAGGTGGAAAACAGGCAGAATGATCTGGAAGCCTGATTAGATGGTTGATCATTCGTCAACATAATTGCGTGATGCATTAAGCACGACGGAAGAGACGTCACGTTTTAGTTTTCATAATGTCGTGATGGTGTTTGGTCTTTTCAGCTTAGCCTGGTTTGTCATGTTTCCAAAGTGCGTGTGTGTGTTTTTGAACTCTCCCTTCATTACCACTTCTTTTCCTCCCTACTGTTGATAACACGTTTGCCTATCGCTTTCGGGTTGAGCCGTCTCTTGATAGTAATGTGCTGAACACACCTCGTGTGCGACTCTCCTGTTTTGGGTTACTTTCTGAACCGCGCTGTGTAAAATTCCATCTGGTTGTATCTGAGTGGCTTCCTAACAGAACTCAGATTAGTAAAGGTCAGTGATAATGAGGCTCGAGTCAGAACACAAACCAGTACTGCTGTGGATTAACATTACTGCTTTGTTTGTGTGTGTGTGTGTGTTGTGTGTTGTGTGTTGTGTGTTGTGTGTTGTGTGTGTGTGTGTGTGTGTGTGTGTGTGTGTGTGTGTGTCACGTGCACATGCTTGTGTTTTCAGTGTGGCAGTAAATGGCTCTTAGCTGCAAACATCTTGTCAGTGAGTTTTCACTTGTCTGAGTGTGTGTGTGTGTGTGTGTGTGTGTGTGTGTGTGTGTGTGTGTGTGTTGGGAGGTGGTCTGAATTGCTGGGCCGGATATAAACACTATACTAATGGTCTCTCCACACGGTAGGCAAAGAACGTCAAAGACTGCCACCCCTGTGTGATAAACTCCACACACAGTAGCCAATAAACTTGAGTCTCAGAGCATGTTGTGCCTTTTTTATTGTGTTAAAAATGTATTTAATCACTAAACTGTGACATTAAAATTAAATATGATAAAGCAAATCATCCTAAAGGTAGAAAAGTAGCCCAAGCTTGTATCTGATTCATATAATTTAAAATAAGTGTATATTTGTTCCAGTGTCTATAGACAAGCCCAGCAGCTGATTTATGTGTTGTTCTCTTGCAAGCCGCCGCCATTACTGCGGTGTGAGAGTGGAACTAAACACACGACACCATCCAATCTCCACACGCTACAGCTCTTACACATCCAGACAGTGGACAAGCCAGTTAAACTCAACAGGCTTTACTTGTTAGCTTATGATTCAAATCATCAAACTCCATGATTTGTTGCATTGTAAACTGGAAAACTGGAATAATATACCAATCAAGCTAGAGACATGTGGGGTAGCGGCGCACACCATTATCTCCATGGAGGCAGATCTCTGTGTTTTGTTTTTGTTAGCGAGCTGCTCCGATTGTGATCGAAACAGAAGGATTTAACAGAGATTTAACAGAGTAAATTTGATTTCATGCAGCAGAGGCTTAGGGCTTTTCATTTCTGTTTTTTCTTTTTCCAAATTCATCTTGTTCACTTTGTTTTTGGAGCAGAAGATGACAGTGCAGCCCCTGAAAATATGAAAAATAAATTTAAAAAAATGGAATCCGTTCCACACATCAGTGTTATAACCATGCCAGCCAGCTACACTTGAACCCTTGTTCCCACAGACTTACTAGGTTCCCCTAGTTGAGTGTCACCTGAAGTGGTCAGAGTGGTTACATTACCCAGTGGACACATTTTGGTGTCTTTGTGCCTTGTGTTTCCAATTTACTACCTCCAATCCTTACCCGACATCTCTTTTCACAAGAGGTCCCTTCATCTGGCGTGAATGTCATTAACAAACCCCGAGTGTCAGTGAGTATATGATCAGTATTCAAATGCAGTTTGTCAGCCGTTGTGACTGGAGTACAGTGAAATCTTAAGTTGGTAAACTGTGCATGTTAACAAGTTAGTATTCATGAGTCACATGCCGCATCAGAGAGTAATGTGAGAACAAAACAATGATGTCACTTATTGTTCTCCAACACATCTATAATTATAACTGAGGGGAGAGAGAAGAGGTGGCTGTATGTATGTGTGTGTGTTGGGGGAAGGGGCTTGCTTAGCCTGCAGCTGCCCAAAAATGAAGGAAGAATCAGAAGACAAAAATAGTCGGACATGAAAGAGGATAGGAGAGGAGGAAGACTAAAGAGTTGAGGACTGTGCAAGAGTGAAAGAACTCAGAGGAAACCTGTTGCACCTTGTGCATTGTCAGTCAAATACATAATTAAGAATTAAGCCTGCTAATTACCGGGGAATGGTCCATTTAAGCACAACTAACAAAGACAGAAAGCTTGTCTCGGTCTCCTGACCTTCGTGTCAGTGGTAGTACAGTCGTCTTGTACAGGCTTTGTCAGCTAGTTATGTTTGATTTCAACCCCCTGTGAAACAACAGGAATGTCTAAAAAATAAATCGCAAATCGTAAAAAGAAAAATGTAAACTTCTACAACAAGCCAAAGTCCAGTTGTCCTACAGTAACCTCATTATGTTTTACATTTTCCCCACTCAGAAAGCTGGACAGGATAACAGAGGAGTCGGCCTCGCTGTACACTTTTAAAAGCATAAAGTGGGAAATCTTTTTGTTGTTGTGCTATGTGTTATATTTCTTTACACTTTTATACATTTTTGTTGAGGAGCCTTGATGGACTCCTAGAGAAGTCCTCTTGTCTTCGAACATCGTCAGGTTATCTCTCTGGAAATCAGATGATGCTTCAACATGCATTGTTGTAACTTTTCAGCATGAATGTGTAAAATAGTCACATTTCCAGTGCTGGATATGGACTTACTTCAGATAGTTTGAGGCTAGAAATAATAGACATCGCTACATGTAACGGTCTTAAGATTCATCCACATGCTCTGTTTCTTCCCTTCAGACTTTTGTTGTCTTTTGTCATGCTCACCTGTGCATGTAAAAAAAAAAACTATTTCAAACCTGGTTAGTTGAATTGCCAAGAATCTGTTACTGGGACATGGCATTACTACTCATGTAAATACAAAAACTATTTTAAACTTTTAATATTTGTTCTGCTTTCATGTGAATGTTCTTTTTAAAGTGCATCAAAACAGACCGAATGGGATACTTTATCACTTTCTAGAAGCAGTTGGAAGGCCCGAATGTTTTATTGAGGGCAAGGTTTGACCTCCAGGCACTATTTTGGACAGCAGTACTCCCTGACAGAGGGAGCTAGATCACACAGGCCTAATCTCCGTGAGGACAGCCCAGCTGATCGAGAAGCTTTGTGTGGTCAGATTGGGTCTCATTGTGTCGAATCACGTTCACATATGAAACATTGTCTGTCTCCGTCCCCCCGACCACATGATCCAAAAATAAAAATCATTTGCTCCCCCCTCCTCACTCAAAGCCACATAAGGCCCTTCCGCTGGCCTTAGAGGTTTAATGTAACTGTCATTTGTTTTTAATCTGAAGTTCCCCCTCTCATGCTGAATCTTAATCTGGCCTATTACATTTATGCAGGTCTGCACTGTCAGCATGAGGATGTTGTGGGGAGAGGAGGGGGGACACAGACATTAGATCATACCATCTGGAGCAAGAAACACACAAATACAATGAAGTAATCCTCGTTTCCCATAGCCTGAGATATGGTAACAGAGGGAGGACGATGTTGATAGAAATGTGGTCTGCGGGTGATCTGCGACGTAGAGCAAGCCTCTAATTTGTTCGAGCCAGAAAGAGATAATTAGGCGAATAAAATGACTAGTCGGTGTTG
The DNA here is from genome assembly GCF_000972845.2 of Larimichthys crocea. Classification (NCBI taxonomy): domain Eukaryota; kingdom Metazoa; phylum Chordata; class Actinopteri; family Sciaenidae; genus Larimichthys; species Larimichthys crocea. Next base: position 6,103,475 of record NC_040013.1, read on the forward strand.
GAGGGAGAGAACAAGAGAAAAGGATGATTTGTGCGAACCTCTTCACTCGGCACCAACAGTGTGAATTTCACTCGACCGTCTCTCTCATTGGTGTCAGATCTCCGAGAGGTGTGTGTGTTGGTGATTTTCTGCGTGTATACCCCGTGTGCACGCCCATGCGCCCCACACCAGTGTGTATTCTTGTATCTGTGCGTGGGCGTTCGTGTCACAGCCCGTGTGTGTGTGTGTGTGCGTGCGTGTGTGTGTGTTTGCGTCTCGTCACCCTGGAGCCAGTCGTCCTCTCCCTCTGACCCTGATCCCTGTCACCTGTCCGCTCAGATCACACACACAACCACACACACACACACACAATTGCCGTGACCCTTTCCTGGAGTTGAAACCCAATCGCAGTTGCCAACCATGCAAAACTTGCCAGCACAGCAAGGTTTTGTTTTCTTTTTGTGGGTGTGCGTATGACTCGAAAGACCTACTGTCTGCTGTAAGATGAACTGAAGCAATTTTACTCCACGCTACCATATAAAGAGACTATTAAAATAACTTTGTACACTACTGGCCTTGTGGGTTCAAATTAAAGTCACACAGATACACTCACACAGGAAGCTGGGGTGAAATATTATTTTATATCATTATTCTCCTGAAGATTAAAATGAATATCTTACCAAAAGATGAATAGTGTGTGTGTGTGTTTGTGTTTGTGTGTGGGCCATAGCTACTTGTGTTGTGAAACATTAACCATAGTAAAACAGTGACTGTAGGAAAATGAAGACTAAGCTCATCGTTCCAGCACTTCTCTTGAAGATTCAAACTTGTGTTAGGAAGTGGCTCTCATTTCTTGTACCCAAATATGAATCAATTATTATGTTATGGCAAATAGAAGACTATAAATTTAAATGTTAGTAGGAAATGCGTAATTGGTAGTCAGAGTCTAAGAAGACAGAACATGAGGGAAAATTGCAGTTTTTTTCCCCGCAGCTTCGCTAAAATTGTACATCACTTATTTGTAATCAGTGCTCTGCTCGCCAGTTAGTTACAGTTTTCTGTGTACAGAGCAGCAGACTTGTTTGTTTTGCCTAAAATGTTGCTTATGGCGGTTAAATGAGCTGAGTGCAGCTTCCAATAACGGCTTTAGGCTGCTGTAAAAAGCTTTATTTTTTTGTGTAAAGATTGAGTTATAAAATATCCACCTCACTTGGACAAAGTCCAACCTGATTATGCTTTATTTACAGTGGCTTGTTCCTTATCAACATCGGCTGTCCATATCAAGTCTGTTTTGGCACCAGATTATAATGCAGAGTTTGGAACGCCTTACTAGCTGCCTGTCGATTGATTTTCTGTCTGTTTTGTAATCCATAATAAAATCTGAAGGCTTCTGGGCAAGTATAATCTGGACTAGCCTGTCATAGACTTGGACAGTTATTCCATTTAAATTTATTTTACCTTTATCATAGTTAGGACTGACCTGAAGTTGAAACCAGAATCTGAATGAGACTCTGTGTGTGTGTGTGTGTGTGTGTGTGTGTGTGTGTGTGTGTTACTTTCAAAGCACTGTTGTCTCTTTGAGATGCAGCCATATTGGCAAGATGTTTACAGAGTTTTGTTGCATATTATTAATATTATATTAAGTGTTTTTTTGTAACTGCTCTAAAAGATAAAGTCTCGGGGCTCCTAAAATGTAGAAATGAGCCAATCGGTGACATTAAAATGGACTTGAAATGAGAGGCTTTGTTAAAACCTTATCTGTCCTTTATAATCTATGAATATCCAGTGATTATATGTCCCATAGAAACAGAGTGTTCAGGACAGCTGATAGCATGGAATGTAAAGCTTTCCCTTCATTTCCCCCCCTCAGTACATATTCTGTTACTTTCTGCCTATGAGGAGTCATTGTGGCCTCTCATGCTTACATATTTCCCTCTCTTCTCTTCTCAGGAGTCCAAGTCGTCCGGCCGCTCCAGCATGCCGCGATGTCGGAACTCCGTCGCCACAACCACATCAGATGAGCAGCCGCACATTGGTAACTATCGGTTGCTAAAAACCATCGGCAAAGGCAACTTCGCCAAGGTCAAACTGGCACGACACGTCCTCACCGGAAAAGAGGTAGGCATGCATGCGCAGACACACTAGATTGTAAGTGAAAGGACAGATTAAAGCTTTCAGTGCAGAGTGACTTTTGACATGACTTTCTGAACTTTAGACTTCACTTTCTGGAGGAAGGCTTTACTAGTGACTCTTTATTTAACTAGAAACTAGTTTGTCACTATAAGAAAAGATGGAAACCTTTTATGTTTTTATCCAAAAATCTAAAACCAAACCACTTTGACTCCCCTTTAAAAAGACAAGCTACCATGAGAAACTGTTTGTTCACTGTTGTAAGAGAAACCTCCGATTTTTTTTTTTGCCAAACTGGTAAAAAAAACAAAAGTATAGCAACACTTTGAATGTTTAGCTGATGTGTAAATGTTAAACTTCCTTGCTGGTTGCTGAGGATGTGGGAAGGGCTCACGCTGTGATACACAGCAGGTCTGGTCTGATCCTGGGCTCGCATGGCTTCGGAGACGGCACATCTGCTGCGGGCGATTAGATCACCATTGTCAGCTTGAACAGAGAAGCCTAAATGTCTCCGGCTCACTGTGAATTCCAGATGTGATGTAACGTGGTGGTCTGTCCCTTTAAGGGAAAAGCTGCGTCTGCAGCGAGCCCATGCCGGGCTCTGTCTGAGGCCCAGTCAAGTCAACGTTCAGTTAGGAGGGAGGGAGAGAGAGAGGGTGGGCGGGCTCTGTCAATGTGTGACAGCTCTGTGCCTGACACCCTGATAACACTCCATGTGACTCGCTGGCACACGCGCACACACACACACACACACACACACACATGCACACACACAAAGAAAACAAGGGAGAGTCAGAGGGCATGAAAGAGTCAGACAGACAAGCACAACCAGAAAGAGGAGTGGAAGAAAAGATTTAGTTGACAGTGAAAGACAGAAATGGGAGCGAGAAATAGACCTCCCCTTTCTGTGTCCTTGTTAAGAGATAATTCTTTGTTTCCTTCACCGCTCTGTGTCCTCTTTTCTCTTGTTCCGTTTCATCCCTTTTTCTCACTTTGAATCTCTCCCATCTGTCTGTTTCTCTATTTTTATTTCTCTCCCTCTCTTTCTGTGTTTTATCTCTCACTGGTGTCCACTTTTGGATTATGAACTATAGACCAGTACGTGCGTGTATCTGTGTGTGTCCCTGTCTGTATGCTTGCCCTATTATGCAACTGCCGCCTGCTGTGATTGTGTGTTTATCACTTAATGCTGTGAGATTGTATCGCTGTGTTTTTGTCTCCAAAAAAAAATGGAGTGTGTTTGTGCCTGCGATGGCTGTAGAACTGTGCAGGTTTGTGTGAGCGGGATGCGTCAAACCGACTGCAGCAAGTGTAATTAATGAATAAAAGTGTAATAATAAATTAACACGTTCTTGTTTTGCTTCTAGGTGGCTGTAAAGATCATTGATAAGACACAGCTCAACTCCTCCAGTTTGCAGAAGGTGGGTCTCTCTCTCCTCTCTCTGTCGCACACACCCATACAGGCACAAAATTCAAACCTCAGTCTTTCTTATCCCTTTTCTCAGAAGTAATTTTCAACTCTTCCCTGCCCCACGTGTCTTTCTTTTTTGCACTCTCTGTCCATCTCTCGCTCTCTCTTCCTCTCTCTCTTGCCCGTCTGTCTTTCAGAAGTGGTCTAGTTTTCAGAGAGAGTTTTAATTACAGGAAACAAGCTGCAATTACTTCTTTTGATCGTGGCAGGGTGGGGTCTGTCCACTTACACGCACACTCTTAACCATGTGTCCCTGCACACTCAACACACACCAAACGCTCATCGCGTCCGCAGACATAAGTCACAGAAAACACACTTGTGTGCAAAAGCAGACACAGAGAGCACATGGCAAGAAAATGTTAAGACATAGCAAAGACACTGACAGGGCCATGGCATAAATCAATGCCAACACACACACATGAAAGTTGAACGTAAATACGCATTCAAATGCAAATCCATGTGTACCACAATTGGCAGACAACACCCAATATTACACTCGCTATTATAATCAGGTCTTAAAGGATTATATATATTTTTTCTTATTGTTAACAAATCCAATGTAAAGATCAAAAGTGTGAGTCATTTAAATACTTCCTGGCTTTTATCGGTGGAACTCAAACCCGCTCATTTCTACTGAATATCTAAATCTTTAAAACTTTATTAATGCTGCTGAAATAGGTGTAAATATTGTCTATGTTGGGGGGTTATTTTTAGCCACAGATTAATACACATTTAGTGCTCTTGTGAGTATTTACAACAGCAGGGCGTCAAAATAAAGTTCACAGCAATGAAGGAATATGTCGCCCAGTGCAACAGTGTAGCTGAATAATGTGTTTTAATAATGTCCTCTATGACGTAGTGGAATAAGATAGATCTAGTAAACCGTATGAGTCGAAAGGATACGTTGATCGTTAGTTTTGGAGGAGTTTATGAAGAATAGTCACTTATATTTAAGATTTGTAGTTCATTAAAGAGTTACTGCGTAGCCACACACAGCTGTAGCTGTATTACATGCTACGTCATAGCTCTGCCTCTTTAAAATATATATTAAAATATACTGTGTTGGTTCCAAACATGATATGGTATTGATGTTTTACTTAAAAAGGGAGCTAATACAGAGTTTGTAACTTTAATAGTTTTAGGCTGTCTTCAGTGTTTTACAGAGAAACTTCCAGTAAGCTTAGTCTGACCTTATCTGCAGACTCAGAGGAAAAAAGTTTGTAATGATTAAAAAATGTTGTTACCACAGAAAGAGGCGGGATGGCATTGAGCCAGACATGAATCAGTACTTCGTATGCAGTATTTTGACTCATCATATTAGCATTAATAAGTTGTCATTTTTTCACTCTGAAGGCCTAAATTATGCCAGACTTTGGATTTGAACTAGTTCTGCTTGAATCTCTGGCAGTATGTCATAACTAACGATGTTTGTTTTTGTTTTCCCTCTCGTAATTTGACCCACGTGCTCAAACAGGAAGTGAATGTTTTCAGTGTCTTTTAACCCACAAACATTGATTGTGTCTGGAGTCTTTGCAATGGCACAAATAGGAACTGTAAAATCAATTGATATTAATTAGCACAAGAACATGTAGAATATAAATGTAATTCATAACAACATTCACACTGACAGTATGTCTGATAGCGTATCTGACACAGTGCTGTGTGGCCTTTTTTTTGTCACAGCTCTTCCGGGAGGTGAGGATCATGAAGATGTTGAATCACCCTAACATAGGTGAGTCACACTGAAACGTGAGCTTCCACTCAGTTGTCACTCACAGAGAACCTGATTTTCAGTTATTGAAAACAAATGATGACAATGTTTTCTCCCTTCTATCTCTCCTTTTTTTCACTCTTACTCATTCTTTATTTCTCTCTTGTTTCCGCTGCTCCTCCCTTTCCTCTCTCTCTCTCTCTCTCTCTCTCTCTCTCTCTCTGTCTCTCTGTCTTTTTTTTTTTGCCCCATCGCTCTTCACTTTTCTTTTCCCTCCCCCCTCCAATCCACTGTCTTTGCCTTTCTCTCTCCACCTCCAGTCAAGCTCTTTGAGGTGATAGAGACAGAGAAGACTTTGTACCTGGTAATGGAGTACGCCAGTGGAGGTAAGTGCGTGTCACTGTGAAATCATTCCCCCTGAAGCTCAGCACTCTGTATGTTAGAATCAAATTGTTCCTCCCATTCTTAATGTTACGGCCTCTTCAGTATTTTATAATACTTTGTCCAAAGGCTTGCTATGAGAACCATTTTATGGGATATTAGATTTTTTTTTTTGGCCACCTCTAACCCCTCACACTGAAAATAACATTGTCAATTAACAATATAGCTTGTTTTTAAGAGATTATGTTGTAGGTAATTTAATTTCATCTTTAGCGCTCATACTTTATTTTTAAAAGACAGGACTTAGTTCAGTGTCCCATTGACCCAGTACTCTGGTTTTAAGGAGACAAGTATCAGGTTCCAGCACTAAATCTGTTCTCCTCCTCTTTCTCTCGTCTCCCAGGAGAGGTCTTTGATTACTTGGTGGCCCATGGCAGGATGAAAGAGAAAGAAGCCCGTGCCAAATTCAGACAGGTGTGTGTGTGTGTGTGTGTGTGTGTGTGTGTGTGTGTGTTGCTGTTGTTTTAAGGCACGTTAGACTGACATTAAAAGTGTATTGCCACTGAACGGTTATATAAATTTGGTGTCATTTGTGGAGTGAGTGCAGCTGCAGCAAAATTGAAACAAAGTAAACTAAAACATGCATTTCGTATTTCAGTGTTTTTTTTATTTTTTATCTCCAGCACTTCCTCATTTGCCTCCTCCGTGAAATTCTAGCGAAGAGCTCTGTTTTACTTCATTGTCTAACCATTTCAAACCTGTCCATCTTGTCATCCTCTCTCTGACTCCATCTCGTTCTCTCTCTTACTCATTTTCTCACTCTCCAGATTGTGTCAGCGGTGCAGTATTGCCATCAGAAGTGTATAGTACACAGAGACCTCAAGGTGAGAACACACACACGCATTATTGAATCACAGTAAGTGTCAAAACGCAAGCATGCTCGCTCGCGCTCGCTCTCTCTCTCTCTCTCTCTCTCTCTCTCTATCCATATTAATCTTTATGTCAGGATTTTACTTTTTGAGATGAAGCAGGCGACCCACAAGTTAATCACATAGATGATATAATGTCCCTCTTTGAGTGCTATGGCTGGAACACACAAACCTATACCCATACACTCATACACACACACACTTATTTCTTTGTAATTCTCCCCTATTTGATCCCCTCTCTCCTTCGGGCCTCTTCATTTATTTCTCCTTCCGTCTTTGATTCACAGTAGTTGGTGCCAATAATGAAACACAACAGGGTACACACAGGTCTAATGCATCCAGGTCATTTTGGGTCATAGTTATTATGCCGAGTTGTAAATCCTCTTATTGTCCCAGCAACAGACCTTTAGACAAGACATTATCGTGATTACTTTTACAGTAAGCATACAGGAAGCTCTAATCTCAAAGTTGTTTTTCCCACTCAGGGTTATTTTTGTTTTTTTAAATAATCATTTTTAATGCTTTGGCCGAGGTCATGAAATAGCTGCTAGACTTTTGGCAGGTAAAAATGGCTGGCCTTTACAAAGAAGGCAGCATGGGAAATGAGAGGACAGACAGTTTTCATTACTGTAATGTGCACCATCCAGCACATTATCTTAATCTCACGCGATCTGTGGGTTGTGATGTGAAATCCGGTACATGAGTCACTTCAATAGGTCCCGCACTGCAAGAGCAAACTTTGATGAGCGTGTATTTTACACCATTTAAATCACCATCCAGTATGGCTGCAATCAGGCTGATATGGTTAATAACTGCTTTGTCTGCTGTAATGGTGGCTCTGTTTTCTTAAAAGTTTAAAAGTTGTTGGTGTTAATCAGCTATAGATGTTTGTGCCTGTCTGATGCTCATTTATTTCTTAGGTCAGAGCCTAGAGATGATGTCAGTGTTGTATTCAATGTGCATGCACACTCTCTCACATGCTCAAACACCACAGAAGCAGCAGAGTATTCAGAGCAAGTGAAAAGGAGAGCGCACCTGTTGCTAGGCAACCCCAGCCTCCTTGCTCACTGGCTCACTTAAGGCTTAGGGATACACACACACACACACACACACACAGGAATAAACTGTGGCAGCTCACTTTGCCCGTTGTGTGCTACTTGTAGGCCCCAGACCATTACTCTGAAATCCCCCTTGCTCACCCAGCTGTTTTTTTTCCCCAGAGAAAGGTGTTTCAGCCAACTGTCTGTGAAATGTATTATCTTCAGACCCATTTGCAAGTCAGAGAAAAATGTGTTGCGCTGACGCTGGATGACGTGGTGGCCTATTTGTTGACTTCTTATGTAGCTCTGACCTTCCCGTGGAAGGAGGAAAGCAGAATAAGAGATTCCCTGTGTTGAAAAATTAAACATTGACTTAGCATATCACACAAAGTAAATTTGAAATGTTTGTGTTTCATTTCTTGGCACATGTAATATTAAGGGAAAGTCCCGGCATATTAATAATCTTTCGTCTTCTCCATCTTCTCCCTCTACATCCTCCTGCTCTCCACATCATAATTACGATTCCTTTCCTCTCTCCCCCACACTCTTGTCCATCCGCAGGCGGAGAACCTGCTGCTGGACGCAGACATGAACATCAAGATAGCAGACTTTGGCTTCAGTAATGAGTTCACTCTGGGGAACAAGCTGGACACGTTCTGCGGCTCTCCGCCCTACGCTGCCCCGGAGCTCTTCCAGGGGAAGAAGTACGACGGGCCCGAGGTGGACGTTTGGAGCCTGGGGGTGATCCTCTACACACTGGTCAGCGGCTCGCTGCCCTTCGATGGACAGAACCTCAAGGTCAGGAAGAGTGTGTGTGTGTGTGTGTGTGTGTGTGTGTGTGTGTTCGTGTGCGTTACATAAGCGGATATCTATATTCTGTGGGTGTTTTGTAGTATTTGTCATGCTAGTTTCGGTTCCCTCTGCCCTACAAAATGCAAAAACTGAACTCAAATGAGAGGGTGAATGTGTAGACAATGACTGCCAAGCAAAGCAGTTTGTCTTTAAATTGGGTGTGGTGGTGTGATGCACCAAGCGGGCGCTGAAACCTGGTACTTTGTTTTTAAACAAAGGATTTAATGCTTCCACTGAACAATTATTCCTACCATGTATCACACTGCGCGTTCAGTCAGTACTCACATGACTCACTCTGGAAGTGCAGACACATTTTGGGTGGGCGATATGACATTGAATGTGATGATCTTGATATTAACATGCCTGCAAACTGCCATCCAGCTTTATCTAGTATGCACTAGCTCCTGCTGTGTGGAGTTTTGTTTAACACCTACATTATTGGTCTTACTATTTATTTAAAAGATAGGAGCCTCAGTGTTTTCGGATTTCACTCACTGTAATAAATAAAATGTATTCTTCCTTTTTTCAATGTGTCAAAGAAAAGCCAAGATAGTTTTCTGTGAACGTTTCAGCACATCAATAGATTAATCTGCTTTCCTTTTTCTTTTTTTTTATAAGCCTCAACACTCTGTATGTAAATTCAGCACCTCCTGCTTTAAGCTCCTTGAACGCTTGTTACATACATCACAGCAGTGTTAAACATGCATTTATCCCTGAGTGTGTGAATACATTAGAGTTATTAAGACCCCTCTAGTGGGACGGGTAACGTTAATGAGGTTAATAAGTTCACAAGACGCATCATTAAAATGTAATGTGTGGATAAAACTGATGTAAATTACAAATATTTGCCATGTGATGTTGACTATTTGTGCCAGACTGACGCTGCTTTTCTTAACAAGTGCAGTATCTTGAATTAATCATGAAGTACATTATCAATATAGCAGGAAGTGTATTATACGTTTTGGTAATATCCCCCACATACTCTAAGAAGCAGTAAGTGCGGAAGCTAATGTAGCTGCTTTACTAATTCAGTTTACTAATCCAACCTCTCTGTTGAGACACTGGATGAAGTCCTTTTATCATTTAACATTTTTTCATAGACCCTTTTAACTTCACTGAATCGTTGGAAACATTTGGACAGTCTTGGGTGCAGTCTACACTTCCATGGGAGGCCGTTCCCTTTAAAGGAAACTACGAATGTGTTTTAAAAAAAAAAAGGATTGTGTGCATGTTTGAAGTGGTGGATTCTTCGAGTCTGCTGTTGACTCTGTCGTTGTCCTTCACCAGGAACTGAGAGAGCGCGTGCTGCGTGGTAAATACAGGATTCCTTTCTACATGTCCACGGACTGTGAGAACTTGCTCAAAAAGTTCCTCATCCTGAACCCCTCCAAAAGAGGCAGCCTCGAGGTACGCTGCACTGCATTGATACACACACACAAACACACACACACTGCATCAGATTGAAAGTCCCTTATATTTAACTTAATTAAACTTGCAGACAGAAAGAAACTTGTCCATCTCCTTATAGCTTAACCAGTGATTGTTTGTTTGCTAATCTCATGGTGCATGTAGCACACACAGTACCAGCTATATCACCAGCTATATGTGAGTTGTTGCTGAAGTGTAAAGTGCTTTTTAAAGGCATAGTAAATACTTGTTAGTTTGGGACCCATGAGTTACTTAATCTGGTTGCGCTATGGACAGTCACTGTTTTTAATTGTTAGATATCGATTAGAAGGATGGCAAGATAAATCGATAAGTTGTATAACTCTTGTTGAGTTTACCAGATTACAAACATGCTCTAATTTTGGCTTCAGCTTATCTCTGCTTGACCTGCTAAATGTTACAGCAGCCCTGTAAAAACGGACCGAAAACTCAAGCTTTAGTGAGAGAATTCAGGCTGCTGACTGTTTAATTTACACCTACCTTAAAGTTTGTGTATGATGCGTGCAGATTGATAGCCTTCACAGAGCGTTTGGATCAGTGTCGCTTGTTTGTTAAAGCTAACACCCCTTGTTTACTTCTTGAAGATTTATTTGCATGTTGATAATAAAAGATGCCTTGATTATTATTCAAGATTAGTTGAAATATATTAATTATATTTAGCTGAATTCTGCGTCCTTCTTGTTGTGTTGCTAACTTGTCTTGAGGAGGCACTTTCTCCTGTCTCTCATTCCTTAACCTTTCTTCCCTCCTCTTCTTTTTGCCTCTTGATTGTTTTTGACATCTCATGTCTCCCTGTGTCTGTCTGTTTGGCTTGCTCCCAGCAGCAGATAATGAGGGACCGGTGGATGAATGTGGGCTACGAGGAGGAAGAACTCAAACCCTACATCGAACCCCAGCCAGATTATAAGGACCCCAGGAGGACAGGTAGGCACAGAAACACAACTCAAAAAATGATAAATGTAATATTTTCTTTAGCCGCGTACAGACACACAGATGTTCTTTTCCTCCACTCCACACACAAGGTTATTTATCTCAAAGAGAATTATGGACCTGCAGGAAGCTCAGCATTCTAATTATAAACTGGTTTTGTGTGTGCAGACATCATGCTGCAGATGGGATTCTCTCAGGAGGAGATCCAGGACTCGCTGGTGAACCAGAAGTACAATGATGTGATGGCTGCATATCTGCTACTGGACTATAGGAACTCTGAGGTATCCTGATTCTTTCTCATACCTACATGCCTTCATTTTATCATGTCAGTTATTATTGGTTAGTCAGAGCTCCCTTAGCTACAGCTACACTGATATCATACATTCAACTGTCAAACCAGCTCTTGTGAGATCATCTTTATATACAAGAAAATGTAGGGCTTCACTTTTATTTTGCCTTCAGGCCATCGGAGCACACAATTTGCTGTCAGCTCTGAATCTGAACGCTTATATTTATGCTCCAAACACACAAAAAAAGTCTATTTTTAGTCCTTTGTGTTTGTTGGAGCCACACTACAGTCTCTCTGCGTCTCCTCCTGATATTCATATTTTTGTTTTATTTCTTCCCCCTCAGCTGGATGAAGGTTGCATCAAGCCCCGGCCAGGAAGTGATGTAAGCAACATAAACGCCCCCTCCCCGCCTCACAAGGTACAATGAGAACACATAATGTCTTCTGCTAACAAATAATGAGGTCTCCCAACTCCAGCCAGTGGTTACACTGACTCTGCCCCGTATTTTAAGCAAAAACACTCTGGGGATCGACTCTGATGTAGGTAATCTTTAGGTTTTAGATTGTGGACCTACATACATGTGAAGTGCAGCGCATGTATGTAGATGCTTGAATTCAGCCGTGCGTAGGTTTCATGTGTGAATGTCTTAAAATTAACATCAGCTGTACTTATAGCTTGTCCGCTATCACACTTACATCCCAGTGTGTGTGACATAAAGAAACCACCTCGCTGACCTGTGTGTTTTCTTGCCTCTCTTAAGGTACAGCGCAGTGTGTCGTCCAACCAGAAGCCTCAGAACCGCAGAGCCACTGATCAGGGTGAGACTGGTGTGTGTCGGAGGGGATTAGGGGGGGGACAAAGCTTTATGTGTTGCAGAAGGACAAGTGAACACAGATTGAAATGTTTATTTGACACAAACGTTGCCAGCAGATCATACAAAAGTCTTTTATGTATTTTTAAATTGAATCATCTCATTTCAATCGTGGTGTATTCTGGGATCGCCTCCAGACTTTCCACACTGAAGCAGGTGAAGCAAATAATTGAATAAAAGATTCAAGACCCTTTTAAAGGCTGTGAATAGGGTGAAAAGTTCTTCTTTGCTTCTAAAATCGTTTTTGGAAAATAAAGCTTGAGCATCACATTCATTTTGTAGATACCTCTAGCCACATTTTGAAAAGAGAGGACAGCAAAAGGATGAGGAATCCATGAAGGAGCAAGTGGAGGGAGGACAAGATTGATGTGTGTGTGTGTGTGTGTGGAGGGTTGGTAACATTGAATGAAAGACAGCCCCAAAAGAAGGTGGACTGATTTCTGTTAGAGCTGAATGATGACATGAAAAATGACAAATGAGTGGCAGAACAAACGGTGGTGCTGAGATGATAATGATGATGGGAAGAGGGGGGGTTGTCGCAGCAAGTGATGGCCGTTCTCATGCGTTCCCTCTCTTTCTTTCTTTCTTTCCCTTTCTCCAGGCTCCTCCTACTCCAAGAGGGGGGGTCAAGGGGACAACAGGACTGCAGCGGAGGACTCTGGGAGGAAAGGTTCATCAGGCAGCTCCACCACCAAGGTGCCGGCCAGCCCTCTGGTCTCCTCTGACCGCAAGAAGAGCGCCACGCCCTCCACCGTGAGATCAAACACCCACACTGCTTACCTGACATTTGTAACTTTGACTTGTCATACTAGGAGATTCACCTACACCGCTGTTTTCCTTTTTATATGGCCTCTTCAAAGGACTCTCTCACTTCCTTGTCACACCCTGTTAGTTAACATAGACTAATCATTTTTATTAGTATGTGACATTGTGTAATTCCCAGTATAGCTCCGCTCAACCTCGACCTGAGCAGATGGCTAATGTGTCAGGGTAATGGAAAACACCTGTGTGGGAGTGTAGGGCCTTTTTAAATGATAATTCAAGAACACTGAGGTGAAAGAGAGATGGTTTTGTGAAAGAACAATGAGGAAGTACTGAGAAGGCGTGTTGTGTCAGGACAATTAAAGTCTTTTGTTTACATCGATTGGGACATGCGAAAGCTCAGGGCTGTTTCTGTAATAATTGCTCGCCTTTAATATCCTTACTCGAGCCTCCGTCCAACTTTCCTCTTATTTTCCCCCTTCAGAATAGCATCCTGTCCACCGGTACCGGGCGCAGTCGGAACTCTCCTCTGACTGAGAGAGCTACGCTTGGCCAGGGCATCCAGAACGGCAAGGACAGGTACACATACGAACACCTACATAAAAAATAGACAAAGGCCAAGTACGGTCACACACACACTCTTTCTCTCCTGTCACCGGCAGCTCACGTAGCTGCTGTGAGGCAGCGCTGCTTCCTCAGTAACGCGCACATAATACAAACACACTCAGCATGGTTTGTGAATGAAGCAGTCCCACAGCTGTCTCAGTGACTGAATCCCAGACCTTGGCTGGTACTCTCCAGAGCTCTGCCAGCTGGCTCAGGGAGACCCACAGCCTCCAACCCCCCCACCCAGGGCGGGGTGAGCCCTCCTGTGCAAGGAAATCGGGCTCCCTTGGGAATTTAGGACAAACCTGCAGTAGATTACAGATTACAATGATGGTCCGATTGAAGCCTGCCAGTCAGATCGGAGGCAGGGTTTCGATGGACATACGCTGACACATGGAGACACGTTTGTTCCTTAGACTCTTATCCTTTTTTCTGTTCTTTTCCTTTGATAAAATCTTCTTTTCAATGAACTTTAACTTCCCTAAACTTCCCTACAAAGTCAGCCCGGGATAGACGGGGAGAGAGAGAGTAATAAACAATGTTAATAGAAACAAAAAGCAGGATTTTGGGGACTTTGGGGGGAAAAAATAAATTAACATTATCTAACACAGAACTCCCGTTCTTTTTCACTATTCCTTCATTGAATTGGGATACAGCAGAGTGAGAGATTCCCTCCCCTTTCCATCCTCCGTAATGTAATTCATCCTTCCAGCTCTCCTTTCTTCCACCACTTCTGTCGATTCCTCTATGGACAAAATAACATTTTGTTCATAGAGGAGTTACGTAATTTTGGATTTGTCGCTCCAGGATTGTGAACCGTCGGCGTTCATACATGTCCCCACATACATCTACTCATGCTTAACCAGCCATATGCTTTGTGTGCTTTTTTCCCCCATGAGCATTAAACATTAAGCCAAACCATAATCCCTACTATGATGCAGTGTTCATCGTCATTACTGCTTTATTGTACATCAGTCTCAGATGACCCCCTCGCTTCCAACACAGTGCCCTACATGCAACATAATAAAAATTATTACATTGAATTTATGTATCAAGTTTGATACATTGAGAATTTTCTGTTTGTTTTTTTTGTTTTTTTTTTGTCATCATGGCACATGGTGACGATGTGGTCATTTGAGACAGTATTTTGTTTTTTTATTTGTACTGTGGGTCTATTAGCCATGGTAGGCGCTGCTAACTTAGTGGTTGTCATCTGCTTTGATTTTTTTAATGTTACTTTATTTGATCATCATTAATGCTTTGAAGTTTGGGCTTTATACTTGTTACCTCCCCGTGCCCCAATCCCTCCTTTTCTGCTTTCTGTCCTTTTCTAATTTCCTTCGTTTGGTGTTCTTTTATCTGCGTCTGAGCTCTTGTCCCTCTGGATTTTAAGTCACACATTTTCTTGGCGCCTCCTTTCTTTTCTGTTCTCCAGCTTCCTTTTTCCCCCTTCTTGTCTTTTATATTAATCTTTCTTCTCCTTCTTTTTCTGCTCTCTCTCTCTCTAAGGAGATTAGGAACTTGTGATGGAATATTAACTCTTAGTGGCACTATATGATCCCTGTACTTGCCTCTTAATAGGCTTACACATGCGTAAAAAATATCTACACACACAAGCTTAAACATGCATGTCACACATGCTCAAATTATTGCCACACACTGGGTTGTCCGGTGAATGCAGTTATTTTTTTCCATCACTTGCGGCACTAATCCCTGTCAGAGAGTGTGTGTTTGTTTTCTGTGTGATTACCAGCTGTTTTGTTGACCTCTATAAACGTCCGTCTCTCTCTCTCTCTCTCATTGCTCATTCCTCCTTCAGCCATCTCTCTCCCTGACTGGTACCACTCTGCCCTGTCTCTGACTGTGTTTGTTTCTGTGTGTGGATAAAGTCAAGTCGGAGCTGTCAGTAATGTGCAGAGCTTTGTAGCCCTTAGCAACCTTGCTGATTAAGAGAGAGTTCGGGAAATAGGTGACGGTGTTGTTTTAAGTAAATCAGTAAAATACTCTTTGTGACAAACAGAAGCAGGTTGTAGGAAAGGATGGAACTCTACAGGCAGGTCAAATCTGTAAAACTGTAAGCTCAGAGGTCAGAGCGATTACACCATAACAGGACGGTGAAACAGCCTTGGACATGGACAAAGCTTAACACCTTACCTGTCCATTACTACCTGAAAAAGCGAATAAACAAATATATTTAAGTTAATTTAAACTGTTTGCCTTGAGGGCTGCAATTACACTATTAAAGCCTGACCTATCGCAGACAGGTATTGGCTCACGTGTTATCCAATATGTGCCTGAAACTGTTTTTTTCCTGGCACATGCTGATAGTGATATTATGCTGTCACTGCAAAGTTTATTCAGCAGAGTGAGCCGTGATGTAAGATCTTATAGAGTTTAAAAAAAGTTTTAAAGTTATTTGTTTATAAAACAGCCTTCTGAGGACCGTTTGCACAATCCACATCGAAAAGCTTTTAATCTCAAAAATGATGTTGGTCGCCATATTGATTATTTTTGCTGAACTGTATAAGCTCTCATGTTGAGCCTCTTAAAGTCTATTTTTATCCCAAAAACTCTTGTTTTATTTATTAAGTGTCGTAAGAGGCAGTCTGATGACAGCATGAGTCATGAAATTGTATTTTAGGAATATTTTAGGTTAAAAATCTATACTATATATAACAAAGCTTTATTTGTATGTCACAATTCTTAACAAATAATGTAATGTGCTTTACAAGAGATGAAAAACAAACCCTCCAGATATTCTTAAAATGGAAAACCTTGAGTGGCTGTGCACATTTCTTTAAACCTGGTAACTTGACTTTGTCCACATAATGTGTCATGAGTGTTTTTCAGTCTTCCTAGCTTAGAGAAAAGTGTGTTTAAAGTTGGTCTTTTGTATCAGGAAGATTTTACATGAAAAGATGAAGGCACACTTTGATTGTGGTTTGTTCTTGTTTTTTTTGTCGAACCACGATGAAGCAACTTTAGCAGCAAAAAAGACCAACTTCTCTTCTTGTCCTTTCGCTCTGTGTTTTCTGTCTTTCGGTCTCTATTTCCTCTGTTCTTCCACTTGTGTGTCTGTTCTCTCTGTTCTCTTTCCTGCCTCTCTCCCTCCCCCCTACCCCCTTACTGTGTTTGATAAGTGCTGCTTCTAACCATGCTCCACCTCACCTCCCCGCCCACCTACACACAAACCCCGCCCGGTGTGTGTGACTGTGTATGTATGCTCGTACGTATGTTTGATTTATGTGACTTTTCTGTGTGTTCGTCGTGTGTGTGTGTGTGTGTGTGTGTGTGTGTGTGCATTGGGCGGGGCACTCCTCCTGTTCCTCCCCCCCACCCTCCCAGCCTAAACACTCCGGGCTCCCGTGCCTCCACTGCCTCGGCCGCTGCCGTCCTCTCATCCTCCTCATCCTCCTCGCGTTCCCGCCACCACAAGTCCCTGTCCTCCTCCAATCATCCATGCCCCTCTGACCTGCACGCACCACGGCCCAGGCAAGTCTCTCCTGCACTCACTCTCACTCTCTCTCTCACACACACACACACACACACACACACACACACACACACAGAGGCAGACAGCCCCCAAAGCCCCTTCAACCACAGATCATCATCCTTCCCGCAAGAACTCGGAAGGACAGAGAGGAAAAAGGAGAGATGAAATGATTTGTTGGCTCTGAAACCCTCAACTGCTACTACATCAAAGTGACAGCACCAACTTTTTTTTGTCTTTTTGGAAAAAATAAAAGCACTTTGATTACTTTTTATACTTGCTGTGACAAATCCTGGCACCCAGCAGTGGCCACGTTGCCAATATTTCCCCCCCTAAATAATGAAATGGATCAAAGAGGTTGATTTTCATCCCCAAAGACTTTATTTTTTTATATATATAACACAAACAGCTGTGCTTGTCAACAGTCACCTCACATACATATTCCGTTTCTGTATCTCATTTATTCTCAGATATTTTAGACCTTTTTGGTTTAAATAGTCTTTTTAATAAGTTTAGAATTTAAGGAGTCTGACCATGTCTACACATATATATACGTTTACCACTACAACCCAACATTTCGAACACCAGTTATCATAGACTTAGAGTTACTTAGCAACAGTCAGGATTGTGTAGATCGTGGCACTCGGAAAGCTATACAAGCCCAACTCAGTGTGGAGACGTTGACATATCTTGTCTTTGGCCAATCACTCACTCTCAGGCCTCACATTTACCCAGTCGACCATAACTGAGCCGTCAGAGCTTCGAGAACAAGATGAACAGGTTTTTTATTGTACTGCACCCCTGACAGACGGACAAGTTTTTTTTTTTCTGCTTTTTTGTTTTCTGGCAGCCAATAAAACAAACAAATTGAGAGGACAGATATTTATGGAGCAGCAGAGATTAGGTATCCACACGCAGAGGTCTCAATGGCTAATAAACGTGAGTGCAGGCTTGATGATGAGGTGTGCTATACATCTGCCTCCTAAGTCAAAGAAACCGAATACAGAAAACAAGTTGCGTGAGATGGCACTTCCTAGAAAGTTTCTGTTGACATTACAGGATAGAAGTCTTATGTCAGCTTATGAATGACCTAAAGGTTATAGAAAGCTTTAAAATATAGTTTTAATATAGTTTTTTAAAAATATATTAGGAAAATTAGGAAAATATATAGGAAAGAAAGAAAAACGTCCTTGATTCTCCAGCTAGCTTTTCAGCCTGCAAAATGGCATTAGTGGGAGTCTTTGTCAAAGGTTGCTGCCTGAATGTTGGACATCATCATGATGATTTGTAAAAAAAAAAAAAAAAAGTCTGTTCCTATTTTATGCAAATCAGAGCTTAAAATAAAATGTTTTAAATAACTGCAGGCAAAGATGTTCTCCCTATAAATAGATAGACAACAGTAATTACACTTGTCATAATCATAAAAATACCCCAATGTCTTGCTCATTCGGCATCTCAAGGGACCAATTAAGACATTTAACTAAATTTTGAACTCAGTTTCATCAGGAATTGACAGAACTATGGCTTTCATCACCAGATTATCCGAGCTAATTGTCATTTTAACTATTGATGCATAAACCTGCCTCAGTGAGCCTCACTCACCTGTATAGTCTACCTAGACTGGTAGGCTATGCAGTTGCAGTGGTTTAAAAAAAACAAACAAAAAAAACTCTTGTTTGCATCATTGTGTATTTAAAAAATATGCTCTGGGGAGAACCAGACAAAATGCAGATGTAATAATTGTGTTGATGCATGTCTGTATAAACTGTAATATTGTTCCTGTTTGGTTTTCTGACCTGTTGTGTTTGTGGACAAAAGGATTTTCCCTGGCGTGTACAAGTGAATATCAATGTAAAGAAGTGCAGAAGGTTCCCTTCTCTGTCATACAGTTTCAATCTGCTGTGTAAACCCTTCTCAGTTATGAAGTTGCCTGGGAAAACCCCGTCTTCATCTATTAAGCGTCAACTATACTGTGTTATAACAGTAATGACCTGACTGTGGCTTGTTGGTCATCTGCGTGTACTCTGCGTGTGTGTGTTACTGTCTACGTTCTCAGTTTGTGTGTGTTGCTTTGTTGTCTAGCTCGCCCGTTCGACAGTGTCTGTTTGAAGGGCTGCTTTGATATTTTGAGTTTTAGTCTTCTCTCTTTTCCCTCCTGCCAGCAATGTCACAATACAGGGTGAAAGGTCTGTGAATATGTTCCTCAGCTACCTTAAACACTGTCTGAAGCTGAACTCATATGCCATTTGCACAGACACAGACCCCCACCCTTTTTGTGACAGTTGTCTAGTGAAAAAAAAAGCACCCCCCCCCCCCCCTGCAAATGTCAGGCTAAAATTCCAGCAGAGCAAATGTCAAGGTGGCCCTCTGGCTGTATGTAGTTTTGTCTGCTCCATGTTGAAGTCTTGTTCTGTTGCATGCGTCGTTCAGCAGTGAGCTTGGGCTGTTCAGAACCTGGTTGGGAACGCTGGAGAGAAGGTACCGCTCCAACACATAGACTGTTCCGTGAGTGAGGAAATAGGCACCCATCCATTCCTGTTTTATTTATATCCAGCTGTCCCCAAATACCCTCCTGGAAAAACTTCCTCAAATGCTCATTCTCAACAAGTTGTTGAAAGTCATGTAAATGACCTGACTTTCAACAACTTGTTTTACAGCATGTGTATTCATGTACAGTAATGAAGCAAGCAGTGCTGCAAACAGGCAGCTCCACAGTCGTATAAAGTAGATGTGCAGCCTACTACACGCTAATCAATTAATGCCCAGTATGAAAATCAGCTGCACCATAGTGAGACATCCACCTCATGCCACCACGCCTGGTCTTCTTTAGATACTTCTAGTCTGTCGCTATTTTCCTGAAATTTGTGAGTGACACTTGAAATGTTTTTATAATTTTATATAACAAATTGGAAAATATCAAAGCTATTATAAATATCTAATCAGCAGTCATCTTCATATCTAATGTGTCACACTGGTCCCCACTAATCTGCCTGATCCAGCCTTTCTTTCCTTGCATCTGTATCCATAGGAGAACTCTGAGTGTGTGTGTGTTTTATGTATACTTCTTCCTGGGTGCAGAACTTAAACACATTCACGTCAAATTAAAGGATGTGTTAACGATGTTCATCACCGAGCTCGACTGTAAACTTGAAAACTGAAGAGCCTCTTCATTTTCGAGTGTTTCGAGGCCCTGCATGGGACTGTTTTTGGGTTGTTGTTTTTTTAATCGCTCAGCAACACATATAGTGCCTTTTTTTTTTAAGTAATTTTTCAGCTACTCATCCGTGAAAGGAGAAAAATCAGCCTTTATATGATACGCATCAAACAGTAACAATATAAAAAAAAAAAAGGCTTTCACTAGAAGTGGAAACTACAAGATTACAGATTGTGCCTCTTTGTTGATGTGTAATGTTATTTTCCATAGCAACAGATACAATACAGAGGCTGTAATGTTAGACTACAGATTGGCAGTGATGGCATGTTTCTTTACAGATCAGTTGTTAGTTGTAATGTCTAGTCTAGAAAAAGAGACAGTGATTTCGGCAAGTGAGATATTATAATAAATAATAAACCGAACTTGTTTTGGTTAATGGTGGGCAACGCACATGCATGTTTAAGACTAACAAATACAATTACAGAGCCACCTTAGAGTATCCTGCACCTGCAACATTTGTGTTGTTACGTGGTGTCCCAGTCCCATTGCAGCTGTCTTCAGTGGATTGTCCATCGATATTCAGATCTCTATTTATTATTCTATCTGTATTTCTCACTCTGTATCTGTTTTGTCTTTCAGTGTGTGTTTGTGTGTGTGCTCGTGTTTGCCACCTGCTGCAGGTGTAGTAGTGCTACATGCTGTCATGGAAGATGCATGCACACATATTTACAAAGCAAATGCAAGCTTTAGCCTTTAGCACCAGTGTTAGCCTCATATGTGTGTGTCAAAAGAGAGAGCTTGGAGGTTTATAATACTTTGCCCTATGGCTGAGGCAAAGAGGATTAACTGTGTGTATCTGCGTGTGTGTCAGTGACCTGATGTTGCCCTAAATATTGACTTGGCTGACTTTATGGATTATATGAAACATCAGGCTGAGCAGACGATCAAACATAGATACTTTTATGACTTGCACTTAGGTAAGTAAGACATGAGAAGGAAGTGATTTTAGTTTTTCTAACTGTGTTTCTCTCCCACACCCCTCTTTACTCCTCCTTCTCTTTTTGTATCTTCCGTCTTCTCTTCTGTCTACTTCTCTCCTCCTTCGTCACCTCCTACACCCCACTTTGTTCATTTGTCTTTCATACATAATTTCCTGCTTTCTCCTCTCCAATCTCCGTCACTTGGAATTCTTCATTTTCACCTCCTCTTCTCTCTCCAATCTTTCCGCACCTCTTTCTTCTCTACATCCACTTCCCCACTTTTTCCTCTACATTTCCTCTGCAGCGCCCCAACTCAGCGGGCACCCGTTGCCTCCCCGTCTGCCCACAACATCAGCAGCGCTGCCGCGTCCGACCGCCCCAACTTCAACCGAGGGGTGGGCATCCGCAGCACATTCCACGCAGGACAGCAGCGGGGCGCCCGGGACCAGCAGGGCTCTGCCTACACCGGCGGGCCCGCGTCCCCGTCACTGTCACATGGCAACAGCCAGGCCCGGAGGACACACGGCGCCACCGGGATTTTCAGCAAGTTCACATCCAAGTTTGTACGCAGGTGAGTGAAAAGAGAAGCAGGAGCATGGGAAAATGGGAAGGGTGACTAGTTAAGACTGTACTCTGTGGTCGTGCTGTTAAAGAGGGGGAGGAAGCTGTGGGACAGATAGGACAGGCGAGGAGAGGCTATGTGGCAGAAGGAGAAACTTCATAGCTTCTTAAATGCAAAGCAGTTGTGGTAGCAGCTGTTCTGCTTATTATCCAGCTACTTTGCAGCACAAGTACAGTTTAAAGTTTTTTCTGAGTATTGAGGTTTGAGCCCAAAACAGAAAATAACCGGGTTTACGTCGCAAGTCATTTCATGTGCTCATTTCCTTTCCGGAACAACATACTGTACGTCCATGTCATCACTGGGTTTCAGAGTATTTCTTTAAAGGGGCCGGTCTCATCCCATCCCTATCACTGGACTTGTGCTGATCTGTAACTCTGCTGGGAGTAGAAAGGGAGAGGAAAGGGAACAGCTGTGTCTGCTCTATAATTTTGTTTGAAGCAGCGGTGACTGAGGAGTAATTTTGGTTTTGGTTCCGCGTCTGGCCCAGTTTTCCTCTAGTGCAGGTTGCTAAAACTGCTCTCATGGGTACCTGGTTGTAATGAAAGCTAAACTTGTTTTTTATATATATATGTATATTTTTTTTTTGCTCTGGAAGTGGAGTCTCGCTTTGATCCAACTCTACTCTGTAAATACAGTGAGGTGAAGACAGCACTTTGTGGTTATGAGAGGATTGGAGGGAAAAGTCTGCATAGTAATATAGTAAATACCAACTCTTGTGACCTAGACTGATAATTTTGCTTGCTGATTTTGGCCTTTGACAAAAACAGTAGTAAAAAAAACATCAACACAAAAAAATAGATTTTGACAAACATGAGATGAGGACAGCGATGAGTTATGTTAAACAATACTCATGAGGAATTAGATTATATGGTGAGTGTTTACAGCAGCAGGAAGGCGAGATAGAATCAAAATAAATGGCAGTCCACATATTTTTAATAATGGAGGAAGTGCAGCAGTGTGACTCATTGATGTGTTTGGTAATATTTTCTATCCTGTTACGTTACACTGCCACTAAAAGCTACAGACGTGTATTATACATATACATTACATATTCTGACTGAGGAAAATTCTGAATTATGTTGAATAACAAGGCAGATATCATTCACAAAATGTTTGATCTGAACCGTGTATGAAGGGCGATGGAGTCTGTACGCAGCTGAGTCAGAAAGAGAAAAGTAGGAGCTGCGAGGCGGACTGGCATATTCTAATCGGAGGCCGCTGTCAGAGTGGAAGACGTGGAGGAGAGGAGGTGACAGGAAGTGAGGGCTTAGGGTGGCAGAGACTGAAAAGAGGAAGCTCGAGGTGAGCAACGAAATGGGAGAGCAGATATGGTTGATAGTTTCATTGTCACTGCTGCTGCTGCAGTGTCACCAGCCAGACCAGAGATTCATTATGAACGGTTGAAATGCGAGCAAGGAAAGAGAAGGAGAGTGTACGGTTGTATTTTTGGTGGGAAAAAAAAAAGGTAGGAATTGAGAATGATTGAGTGTCTCGCCCGCATGCGTGGGTGTTGGTGTAGAGCTGGTGTAAGAGGCGGAGGTACAGGCGCAGCCACACTTTAGGCCTCCCACTCAGAGATACTGTAGCTCCGTGGCGACAGTATCCATGGTTACACCGGAGATATCACTTTTCCCTCAACTATAAATACCGCTAGTGGGGACACCTTGACACACATGCACACCACCACCACCACACACACACACAACTTGGCGTGCTGTTAGGAAGTAGAGGTGGTAGAAACAAGAGAGATTGTGTTGCATTTGTACGGTTTGACCAAACACACACACACACACACATACATATATATACTCTAAAGCTGTGTGTTTTATTAACATATCATATAACCTCACCTCTGCACTTTACCGCTTGGTCTGGAGAGTGATATTTCTCTGCCCTTCAAACACATCAGTGTGTGTATACGTGTGAGCGTGTGTGTGAAGGAGATTAAGTTACTCAATGTGTGTTAGAAGATTAAGTTGTTGCCTAACCTGTGCTTTTTCATCTGAAATGTGTCTTTGTGTGTGTCTTTTTTTTTTTTTCTCTTTCTCTTTTTTGAAAACTTTGTATCACGTTTGAACTTGTCACCTCACAAACACTTCTTTTCAGGGTCACCCAGGACTGCTCCGTATGTGGAGGAGCGCTTCATTTGATGTTAGGAAGGTGGGGCGGGGTGTTCAAACAGGGGTCTCTGTGTGGAATTTTCCCCACTGAGCTCATTAAATCCCTCTAAGGTGCTCTGGTGTGCATTTAATAATGCCTGTTCACACATTCACACCAATAATTCCCACATTTAATCACATTCAGATTGAAAGTAGACACTGATTCTCTTTTTTGTTGTTGTTGTTTTTCATTTTTTGGTTATTTTAATGTTGGTTGTGCTTGCTGCTTCAATCCCGAGTGAGCCTGGTTCATGTTGGACTTTTTTATTTTATTTTTGTGTTTGCTACTCATAGGGCAGCTTGTCTTTTACAGGAAAGTCATAAATCTATACGTTTTTATACAAACGTTTGTTTCTCTTTCTTTCTTTATCCCTCTTTTGTTTTTGTAGAAATCTCTCGTTCAGGTTTCCGAGAAGGTAGGCAACACCCCCAACGTTAAATTATATAACCCCTTTGATATATATACATATATTCTCTTCTTCAAATATATTTTTACATATATATATATTTCCTCCCCTTTTGGTGTTTCGTGCAGCTTTTTGTTGAAATCCTCCTTTTGTGCCTTGAGCCTTTTCTCCTCCTTTTTTTCTGTGGACTTGGACTTTTTATTTTTGAGCCTTCTGGTTTTGAGTGCCGTGTTTTGGCCCATTTGTATTTATTCATTTTTTTTTATTTATTCTTTTACTAACTTTTCCCCCTCACCCAGCCACCAACTCACCGAACTCATTCTCCAGCATCATCGTCATCATCACGCGGCACAATAACACCTCACTTCCTCTTCGTCCCTCCATCGTCCCTCCCATCCACCTACGTCTTCCTCATCCTCACCACCCCTCCTCCCCTTTCCATTTATTTACCATGTAAAGTGTGTGTGAGTTCGTATCACCCTGTAGTGTCCCAGATTTAGGTCGAGTCTTAATGATGCGATAGATCAAACTACTCCCCTCTAATGCATCATTTCAGATCATAATCATTTCAGAGCTTCAGATGCAGTTAAAGTTGTCCCTCTTTTGAGCTTATTGGAGATCTTCCTCTCCAAAAACCAGTGAGGTATTAGTATAAAATGTCATCATGTGAAGAGTCCTTCACTAAGTTTTAGAAGAATATGAGAAAGAAAAGAAGCCCAGAGGTAGTTTTCTGTTTATTAGGGTACTGTGAGCAGGTGTCTTTTATTTTTAGTCTTGCTGTGTCACTTTGTACAGGAGTCTTTAATATTGCTAACCATTAGCCAAGCTAACGCCACTTACCAAACCCTCCAAACCATCACCCATCTCACCTCTCTGCTTCCATCAGTTTGGTCACAAAATAATCAGGTTTCCATTGGCCGTAGAGGGCTGGTGTTTTTAGCTTCTTCTGGTGTACGTTTGTGATCCCGCAGGGGAAGTCATTTGTTATGTCCCTGGCTGTAGTTGGTAGTTTTCAGACGGAGGTAGAGAGGAGGAGAGGACCCAGGAGGGACGGGGCTGCAGTGTTTTCTCAGGCTGCACTCTTTTCTGGAGGCTGCACTCTTCTTTCCTTTCATCGCTCTGTTCTCACTCTGGCACTGGCTCTCTAACAGCAGCAGCAACAGAACTGGATGGCTTTGACCTACTCTGGCTGGAAAAGACCTTTATACTGTGGACACACACACACACACACACACACAGATGACACATCATGCATATATTCATACTGACACACCCGAACATTTCCATAAAAACACATCTCTCCGTGTTCATGTAGATTTTTGCACTATATGCAGATGCTAAACACACAATGACACATTTTCCATTCATATATGCACATGCTAAACACACATTCACAACCACATTTATCTCACACACACACACACACACACACACACACACACACACACACTCACACACACTTGCACACACTTGCTTTCGAGTGTGTTGGCTGCTTTTTACCAGCAGGTTGAGCAATTTTCTTTTAATCTGGACTATTGCTCCACCTGGTGGTTAGATGTTGTAATGCTGTTTTATTATCAGTGTTATGATGAACTACCTTTCAGTTTTTCTAGATAGGTAGCAATGCCTTTGGGCTATTTAAGGATTCTCATAAATCATAATAATATATAATTAATTTGCCTTTTAAAAATATATATATATATATATTATATATATGTGGCATTATTATGTTTCTGAGTATATAAATAGACTCAAGTTACATGTATTTACATGTATGCAGTGGGCAGTGAAAGTTTGATATATTTGGGTTAATCAACATTTTAGTCCTTAGTTTCCTCTTGATTTCGCAGCACCCCTCCTCTGGGAGCCATTTTGCATCCCTTCATGTTTAGCTAAATCATACAGGGCATGCAAAATGGCACAAACAACTTAATTTTACATTGTTGACCAGTTTACTTTTATTATTTAAGAACTCCTCGTCTAACTTTTCTCCACTGCTTCCACTTGTCATTTCCCATGTGCTCTATTTTTAATCATGTTTCTGTTGCAGGAGATATTTTACATGATGTGTTTGGTTATTATTTCTAATGGGGCAAAACAGGATCATTGTCTTTTTCCTAAAACGGATTGAATTTCAGAGCATACGTGTTGAATTTGTCATGTGTCACTTTCCTTCCATTGTCTGCATGTGTCTTGCTGTTTGTCTGTCTTTGTGTCTCTGTTATCGTCGACTTTGTCCAATTTGTGTGTCTTCTGTCTCGTCTGCTGGTATGAGAGAGTGTGTGTGTGTGTGTGTGTTACATAGGAGTTATACAGGCAGTTACAGCGCTGTTTTAAGAGTGTGTGTGTCAAACAGACTCTGTGTAGATCCAATGTTACTAATACAGGATTTAACGCAGTGCTGGGATCATTAATGCTCCTAACCTCCTCTAGCCGCACGATTCGCCGTCACCATGCCGACCGTTCTGTTCCAAACCATCCTGTTTCAAAATCCATTTCACATTTTATTCCCAACATTACCTCTTTGTCAGAATGCCATCCATTACGAGTCATTCCTTTCAGCTCCACCACGTTGGAAATACTTAAAGTTCGATCCAAAATAAACCATGACGCCTTGAAGTATACTTCATATACTTTTTGTCCAAACTTTTCATTTAATTTGAACCAAATCGATAACCCGCTCCACACCTGTTCTCTTTCATCCGTCACTTTCTTCTGGCCCATCCTGCAGCTGATTGCACCACCTATTTGTAACCTCCAACATAGCCTTGTTAATAATCACAGCGTTTATTAAGTGGAGTTTATTCACTCATTAAAACTGATTGCACCACACACATTAGAGATCAGTGGTTACAAAATATTTACACCTGTTAACTGGCAGGCGTAACTGTTAGCTATCTAACTCTAACTAACCAGTTTAGCTGTTTCCCAAAATTTTCACAATGTACCTCAAATGATGAAATGTTAAATCCTAATAATGTTATTTGTCCTCTTTGTGTAAGGCACATGATTTCTCCATATAAGTATGTTACAATTCATGTGACACAAGTGACTTCCTGTTCGCACATATGATTGCTTTTGATTGGAACTGCTATAAATGTTTCCTAGCAACTAATTCACCGTGAAAGTCAGAACTAGCTCAGACACTCCTTTGTGTTTTAATGGTGCAGTCCAATTTAATCACTTGTTTGAAACCAGTAGAATGTAGGAAGGACTTTACACATGAACTTGGTATGAATAGCTGGTGCAACTCAGTCCTTGACTCATCTTTTCAACCCATTCAACACTCATGACGCCTCCTCAGTGAGGAGCTGTGATGAAGTGGACTGGCATTGACCTGCATTGTGGGCTGTGAAGTCCCCAGTTGGCTCTGGACTTGAATTTGAGCAGTTGGAGTGGAAATTAGACATTTGGCATCGGCGCACGACGAGGTTGGATTGGAACATTCAGGCAGGCATGGCGAACAGCGCGACTGTGTTCAGCCAGCTGATTTTACTTTCTGTTTAAAGAGTCCAGTTGTTGCCCTTAGCCCTCAAAAAGACTAAACTTGTGTTGATTTTTCTCGAGGAGTCCGTATGAGGGAGAGGGTCGGGATGAGGGGAGCAGGTGAGATACAGAACGGCCCGATAAACCGAAAACCCTACAAAACCCCCCAGACTCTACCAAAAACCGCCTGCCAATCAGTAGACTGGAGCCAATCAGTAGATGATCTCTGAGCTTGTTGTGAATGGCTGGGAGAGGGGGGCTCGAGCTGGGATGTAATTGGTTGGTGATGGTGATAACGGCTTAACCAATCATGGGACGGGAGATTCAGCAGTGAATGGTAGCATCCCAGAGAGTGCTGGTGTGGAGGTTGACCTGCATGATGATGGTGGTGTGTGTGTGTGATGGAAAATCGTAATCGAAGTACCCAAATGTGTGTTTGTGTGCAAACAGACTTGAAATTCACTGAGTCTAACACGGATAGAAATCCACACGCTTCAGTAATCTGAGAGACGTGCACACACAAACACACACAGGGGTACTTAAAAGAAATTTTGCTTTTTGTCTTCATTCATTTCCATGTCCTCATCATCTCCCTCTTCCTCTCAATCATTCCTCCATTTCTCCCTCCTTCTTCCCTCCCTTTTTTGTCTCTGCTTTTAAATAATCCTCTCAATTCTCACACTTTTATTCTTTTTCTCTCTTTGCTTATCTCGTCCTCTTTCCTGTCTCCCTGCCTCTCCTGTTCTTCACTTTATCTCTTCCTACCCTGTTCTCTCTTTATCTGTCCTTTCTTTCCTCTCCTCTTTGTCTTCCTCTGCCTCTCTCCTCCACCCTCCCATCCCTCACACAGATCTATGCTGAGCAGTACAGTGGACAAGTCAGAGAAGACGTCCGGTGTTCTCTCCTCCTCTTCCAACAATGATGAGAACAACTCCTCACCAGGATCTGGTAACACTGGTATGTTGTGTACTTTTATTACTGATTGTGAATTGTGTCACAAATCAGAGACTTAACAGTCACTGGTAGACTCTTTTTGCCCAGTAATCCATCTTAAAATCCAATCGTCTTGCCATGTTGCTACTGTGGTTTATTTTCAAGATGAGGAATAATTTCTTAATACTAATTAGTAATTTCTTGACAAAGGAATTCATTAAAAGAGCTTGATATTAGAGGTGAAAAGTGTAAAAGACTGCTGCTTTGAGCACTCTAAGGACCGACTATGAACACCTGTGTTTT
Organism: Larimichthys crocea; assembly: GCF_000972845.2. Lineage (NCBI taxonomy): Eukaryota > Metazoa > Chordata > Actinopteri > Sciaenidae > Larimichthys > Larimichthys crocea. The sequence continues at coordinate 6,132,407 of NC_040013.1, forward strand.
ATCCTCACTTTTGGACATCACAGAGAGTCCAGGCTAAATGACAGCTGTTTGTCTGCATAAAAGAAAAAAGAAACGCATAATAAAATGACCCAAGGCCCAGCAGTAGCATAAATATGTAAAAATAAAATGGGGCCAAGCATAGACCTTTGAGGTACTCCATAACTTTGATTATCTTAGATGAGACAATTTAAACCTTGTCAAATCTTGTCATGCTGCTACTGTGGCTCATTTTGATTCAAGCTGAGGAATAATTCTGAAGTACTAATTAGTATTTTCTTGACAAATTAATGAAACAAAAGACGTTACAACTAAATTCTTAGTATGCAGCTTGATATTAGAGGTGGAAAGTGTGAGACTGCTGCTTTGAGCACTAATAACACCTGTGTTTTATCTTGGATTAAATTTTGGAACATCACAGAGGGCAGACAGGATAGTTGACAGCTGTTTGTCTGCTTAAAAGTGTAAAGATATAATAAAACCATCCAAGGCCCAGCAGTAGCATAAAGATGTGAAAATAAAATGGGGCCAAGCATAGACCCTTGAGGTACTCCATATAAGATAAGTTCATTCATCAAGTAGTCAACAAACTGAAACTTGTATTAGTTTACTCATCTGCTGGTTCTAGCTTTTCAAATCTGGATTTTGAAGAGTTGCTTCCACCGTTTTACATAATTTTATATATAATAATAATTTTATTGATTAAAAATAAAAGTGAAAACTTGTATTACAACAAAAGAAGCACAAATTAAGGGCCCAGAACCGATCTATCCACATTAGATCTAGTTTCTCAGTGTCATGATAAAATTCACTGAATAAGTCATTTTTGTCTCATCCCTCACAGCAAGGTAGCTGCTGAACAAACGTCAGATTCATGATGCAGTGATGTTTTCATTCTCTATCAGTTATTTTACAAACTAAATGTAACCGAAACACACATCCTGATTCAGTCATACTTCATCCAACCATAACACCATTCAGGTTATGGTAATCAATTCTTCTTCAGACAGTTGTCTTAATGAGGTGTTATATGAGAGAATATTTCAGTCATTATGTGTTCATCTTCATTTTTTATTCTACGCTCGTCTCATTCTTCTTGTTAATGTTTCTAATTCTTCTTTTTCTGCTTTCTTTTCTCTTCCTGTCCTCCGTCACGTTCTCTCATCACTCTTTGCCTCTCACATTTGTTCACTTTGCCTCTTTTATCTCTCTTGTTATTTGTCATGGTTTATTTTGAATCTATCACTGCTATCCATGACTCATCTTCTACCCTCTCCTCCCTGCCCATCAGGTGGCACCGGCACCCCACCTGCCATTGCCAGCCAAAAGGACTCAGCCAAGCCTCGCTCTCTTCGCTTCACGTGGTCCATGAAGACCACGTCGTCCATGGAGCCCGCGGAGATGATGCGCGAGATCCGCAAGGTGCTCGACTCCAACAGCTGCGAGTACGAGCTGCGCGAGCGCTACATGCTGCTGTGCGTGTCGGGCAACCCGGCCCGCGACGACTTCGTCCAGTGGGAGATGGAGGTGTGCAAGCTGCCGCGGCTCTCCCTCAACGGCGTGCGCTTCAAGCGGATCTCAGGCACGTCCATCGCCTTCAAGAACATTGCCTCAAAGATTGCCAACGAGCTCAAACTGTGAGTGCAGAGGAGCAGCGAGGAGAGATGAGATTAAAGGGTGGAGGTGGAGGTGGAGGCGGGAGGGTGATAGTGAGGATGAAGATGCTGTAAGCGGGGTGGGGGGCACTGTGGAGATCAGGAGGTAAGCTAAAGGGTGGGATCACTTTAAAAATAACACGATTGTTATCTGGACAAAGGTCTGAAGTAGGGCTATCGGTTCTCTGAGACTAGAAAACGTTTCTTTTCTAGAAGTTTTGTTCCTTAAGTTCCCGACGCCCTACGATTAGAAACTCTGAGTTCCTCTGAGTTGTGAAGTACTTATAGACCGAGGTCTTCTCTCTTCCCTGCTGTTATTTTATTTTTTTGTCACGTTCTACTTAGACGTTCCACTCTTCTGCATGTCCGATCTGCTCTCTCTTCTTTTTTAGAAGTCACACTTGATCACTTTGACCACTCCTGTCACTTCTTCCTGCTATTTATTCAGTTTTTCTGCACGGTTCTGCTGCCAGGTCTTTTTTTTTGTTTTGTTTTGTTTTGTTTTTTGGGTAGGGGGGAAAAACCGGGTAGAAATGGAGGCTGGATGGAGGACAAGGTGGGCGGGGGAAGAAAAAAAAGAAACTTTCTACTTTCTCTCTGAATTTCTAACAAGTGGTGATGATTGACGGAAGGTTTGGAGCCTTTTTTTGCTGGAAAACTCAAAGAAGTTTTGATTGAATTTGTTCTCCTCCAAAACGGAATGGACTCCAACTGAGCCAGGACTTTGGTTACTAAAGCCCACTGTCTCTCTCACACACACAAACACTCATATACACACACACACACTCATACACACACACACACACACACAGATGGACTTTGGATGGACGAACTCTGCTGTTGTTGGTTCAAGGACCCTCTCCATCCTCCACCTGCCCGCACAAACCTCTCCTCCTGCCCCCAAAATGAACTTTTGAAAAAATCCATCCTTCCACAACTTCACTGCTCCCTTCTCAGACAGACACACACACACACACACACACACACACACACACACCTCCTCCCTCCCTCTGATTTCAAACTGAGCTCAGCACAAACACATCCATCTTTTTTCACTCCCTTCTTCTTCCTCATTTTTAATTTCTCTCGCCGCCATCAAGTCCACGGAGGCCAGTTAAACTTGATGTCGTCATCTATTGTGTTCGGGCTTTAACCCTTCGAGTCCGTACTTGTTTTTTTTTTTCTCCTTTTAGTTACTACTTCTTCTTCTTCTTTTATGGCTTTTAAAAAGAGTTGTGCACTGGAAAAGAGGGGCATCTGGGAAACAGGGGAGGGAAGGACAGTTCATGGACGGGGTTGTTGATGGATTTTATGTTGCCTTTCTTTATAGAATAAAAATTGGGGTTTTGTTTTTGTTGCATACGTCAGCACATAAATGCTCAAATGATTTATTTGTACTTTTTTTTGTTGTTGTTGTTAATGTTGGTATCACTTCGGTTGGCATCATGCCTTCATATCCAGAATGTCAACCCTGAACCGACGCATTTCTTGTCCCTCCCTTCCCCCTCCCCTCCTTTTTATTTCATTCTTTTTTCCTTTGGGTCCGCCCCTCTCATCCCTCTCTCTGCTACACGTTTTCCCAAAGAGCAAACACACACAAAAAAAGGGTGTCTTTGGAGTATGTAACAAACAGTATGTGTGTGTGTGTGTGTGTGTGTGTGTGTGTGTATTCTAAAAAGATCACTGGAAGAAAAAAAAAAGACAAAAAAACAAAAAGAATCGACAAGGACGACGACGAATGGTGAATTATTTTCTTCTACTTTTGATTTGATAATATATTTTTGTGTCGTTGGAAATTTTGGGTTTGTACAGATTTGGATTTTTTTTGGGGAGGGGGAGGGGGAGGGTGTGAAGAGTCACGTTGGATCATATCATTGCTGCCTTTTCAGTGTAGTGCACCTTTAACACACACACACACTTAACGCACAGCTCACACAAAAAGAAAAAGAAAAAACAACCCCACGAGCAAACAGGAGTTCTCGATGTATTTAATGTTGATGGTGGTGACGACTACTGCTCGTTCATCTTCGGCCTTTTTCATGTTTGTTTTTTGTTTCGTTTCGAAAGGCCTTGAATCGGTCCAGGACGGAGAGAGAAAGCAGGAGAAGCATCAAAAGGTTTCTCATATCAGAGCACATGTTCACGTTCAAATAATAAACAAAACAAAACAGAAGAAGCCACTTCCTGTTTCTCTCTCTTTGCGTTGGCGCTCCAGTTTGTCGAAGCAGAAGAAAAAACACACACACACACTCTCATACACTCGGGGGTTAGAGAAAGGGGAAGGCGATGGGGACAACACCGGGTCCCGTCAGCTGGTTGTACCTAACTTAACACTTTTCTTTCTTTCTTTCACGATGACACACTGTCGTTTTATTATTTCTTTCAGTTTTTAATACGTCAGATTTTTCTTTAAAAAGTTGATCATTGTATTAAGGTGCTGGGTATTGGATTCTAATTATTATTCTGGCTGTTGCTGTTATATTATCTCTTTCAGGGTTGATTTTATTTTACATTATTTCGTTTTACATTGCTGTAATTTACATTGATTTTAAATGTGTTTTTGAGCAAACTGTAACTGTAGTGGTGGGTTTGGGGTTGGGAGGGCTGATCAACTCCTGAAAAATGTATTATTTGTTTTTTGTTTTTTTGTGCAAAGACAAAATGATGAAAAATTACAATGATAGTAATAAAAACAATGATATAATGATAGTCCGCCTCTGAGATCCATTATGTAAAAATCAAGACAAATGTGTTGGGTTAAATAATCTTCTGCTCCTTCAGGAAACTCTCGGCGGCTCTGTAGCTGACAAATCTCACCACAGGGTTCTTTTTAGTAGCTGTTACTGAAGCAGCGTCATGTCACGATGTTCAGATTTCCACTTTTCCGAGCACTTCGCGCTTCTCTCGTCCATGCTGGCTCAAAAATGTGAGACTGAAATCAGCCCTGTGGTGTAACAGATCATCCTGGGTGCAGATGACACGAGACAAACTTGGAAAATCTTCTTTTGTTTTTCTCACCTTCACACAGTTTGTCCACCAGAGAGCACCAACAAGTATATTCTTCAACTGCAAGAAGTCCTCCTCAACACATATGACCAGGATTTTTGTAATTTAATCTGCATTATGTATATGATTTTCATCAGGTGTCCAGTGGTTGTATAAATGACAGCTGGGTGTCAGATCCAGCATGAAAATGTGTTTTTCATCTTTGTGAAATTCAAGTGTTGGTGCTTCAGACGAGCAGAAGGGGGCGCTGTGAGAGAAACTCTAAACTGATCCGTTTCCTGAGCAGGTGTGAAAATCTGAATCCGGAAATGACAACTGGGTCACTCACAGGTGTGCAGGAAGTATTTGAGGATTGTTACAACCTGTATTTCTACATGTTTGCATTTTGTAATCGGCACCATCTTCATAGATCATACAGCACATAGTGTCGGCATTAATCATGGCTGGGTTCATTTATTAGGACCTTATAGACCTGCCAGGTAACACACACACACACACACATCAGAAATCCTGCTTAGCACCTGTACTCTTAGTGTAAGATCTGCTAACTGGAACGCACCCCCACCTACTGCTGTGTTGTGTATTTCCCCTGTCACGTCTAAGTTCAGACTGATAACTTCATTATTGTTGGTACGTAGTCTTAAAAAACAAGCAGTACTAATGACGCTCATGTCCTGCAGTGTTTTGTCGTTCTGTGCTAATTAAATAAGCACATTGTAAACTAAAGGACAGCAGCACAATGAGCTCATAACACTGGTCTTGTCCTGGTCTTACTTGATTCATCTAATTGCTGCACTGGAAACTTTCGTGTGTGTGTGTGTGTATAAACGCTACAGACAGGTCATATTACAGGAAACTCAACTTAAATGATCCTGTTTCCTGCTATGATTTACTTTTGATTTATGTTTTTCAAGTTGGAGCTCGTCTTTGTACACCTTAAAAACTTTAAAGCTGACTTCATGTCTGTCCACATTCTTGTCTTTATGTATGTAGACCAGCGTCTTGTTCACTCTGCTGAGCAGGTGAAGTCCAACAGAGTGCTCTGAGTCCCCGGCCCCGCTCAGGAATGTGAGCTGTCGGTGGCCGAACCTGTCGGGAGTCAACAGATGGTGTTTGGTTTTTTGGGGGGGAAGAGACGATGTGCACATGAAGCTCACAGAAAACAGTCAGTCAGACCCTAAACTTCCAGCTAACATTAACATGGGGTGTGTGTATGAACAAACACTGAATGATTTGGTCATTTCTTTATTCTAAAAAAAAACAAAAAATTCTCAACACAAACCGTTCAGTTTCCACGATGTAAACAACTTCTCACATACAATACACACAAGCAGTTTTTTGGAGGAAGAAACAAACGTAAGAAATCAAGTCCACACAAAGTCAAAAAAGGCAAGCCACTTTAAAGCCAAACGTAGTGATGGGCCGCTTTGATTCCTGCTCAGTGCCACGTCATACTGAACGCTGAAGGCCTCTGCTGACAAAATAAGTGATGTGAGACGTCGATTAGGTGGAGAAGCACCGAACGCACTTTGAAGAAAAGGTTTGTACATGAGGTGTGATCCCAGATCTGCTTGAGAAGGCAGTGATACACAAAACAGGAAGAGATTCAAAAGAAAACTCACAAATCAGTAACCAGAATATCATTCAGTCATACGCTTGTTCGCGAGGTTGCCTGATCTCCTCGAACACGAACTGGAGGAACATTTTAGAGGCAGAAAACTGCACCATGGCAAGACTGGGGAGACGAGATGCAGCGTTTCCTGACACGTCCATGGCTGAATGAATCCTTTAAGACCTCCGACCTCACACCTCTGGCCTCCTGCTGTGAGAAAGCTGCACCTTTTGTAATAAGACGGAACAAAACACTGAACTGAATCAGCAACACACTTCTAGTTTGACTGTCCTACAGGATGAATAGTTCAACATTTTGGTAAATATTGACGACCACTTTCATCTGTACAATCGATACGACTCTACTGCCAAGAACTAGCGAACTCTGCATTAACACTGGAATCCTGGCTCAGTCCACCTGTTTCTTGAATAAGCAGACACTTAAGACTTTTTGTTTACAGTTCAGTTTTTGTGCTAAGCCAAGTTAGCAAGCTGATGACAGTAGCAAAAAAAAAAAAGATTTCCCAAAACGCAGATTTAACACCTTTTATTCTACTACAGCAAACAGGCCAACAAGTGGAAAACACCAAACTTTTCTTAGATGTTTAACAGCTAGTGGAGACGTGGGGATTCTGTGGGACGACGAGCTTTTAAAGCAATAACAGACTTTGGCAGAGCGTTTCAGTTTTTTGTTTGTTTTTTTCCAGTAAAGGTCGACTGTGGCCTTCACTTTGTAAACCTGCTTTAAAAAAATCACGTTTTACACGGACGCCTAATGTTTCGTTCAGCTGCCGTCCAGAGCGGTCAACTGCGGAAGATATTCCTGGAAAGTAACGGACAGTAAGCGACACTGAACTTCTCGAAATGTGTCCGGTCACGTGTGTTAAAAGGCTCTTTTTTTTTTTTCTCTCCTCAGTGCTCGATAATCATCGTCATAATAAAGATTGCACTATCTAAACCTACTTACAATAACTAACCGCCTACCTAGAGCTCACTTTAAAAGTCTAGTCAAAAAAAAAAGGGAAAAACATCACTCCAGTTAATAATAGTAATACATGGCCATGAGAGAAGAGGAAGAGGAGGGATCTCCCACTCTTTTGTTTTTCCATTTTGGATTTTTAAATTCAAATAAGTCGGAACGAGAAACTCACAGCACAGCTTCGCTTACTAGCTCAGTTTCTTGGCAAAAGTACCTTTTTAACTCGTACGGGGCTCCAAGTTTTAAAGCAAAGCTCGACAGGGAAAGGCGCGCTTCTCCACATCGTTTCCAGCCGTCCGATGATTTCCTACAATCTACGCGACCTCTCAGGTTTGGCTCAGATGTGGGAAACTCTTCCTCCGTCTCTCTCGTCTTTTCTCTCCCTCGTTCCCTCGTCATCTCATTTTCCTGAAGGTTGTTTGGATGACTTGATACCTGCCCAGTGGAACCTACAGTATAGATAGAATATATATATAATATATATATATTGTGTGTGTGCGCAATCACACTCCTCCACAATCCAGATGTTCTGCAGTTGCCATGGAAACTGGCAGGTGGGTTTTGCTTGCTCTGTGGTCATGGCTTTCTTCAACAGCTTGACGATCCAGTGTCTCTTATTTTGTCTTCTTCAGGGAGGTGTGTGTGTGTGCGCGCGTGTGTGTGTAAGGTAGTGTTTGTTTGTTTGTAGTGTGTGTGTGAGCTGGAGAACAGTGGTCTGGAGGTAGGTGGTGTTTGTTAGTACAGTAAAGGGGCTTCAGGCCACCGCCTTACAAAGTGGACCTGTGGGGGCGTCCTCACACACTTCCTGCCACATTTTAAGAGCTGTGATGTCACCGTGGGGACCTGAGTGTGTTCAGTCGTGGTCATGTGATGTGTGATGGTCCCGGGAACAAAGGCGAGGAGCGATGAAGTTACAGGCTAAAGTCTGCATGCTAATTTATGTGTGTGTTTTTCTATTATCTGTGTGTGTGTGTGTGTGTGTGTGTGTGTGTGTGTGTGTATATGTGTATCAGTGTGAGTTGGGCTGCTCCACTTTGAGCCCGACCAGCGACGGAGGCATCTGCCCTGCAGCGGAGGAGGAGCTGGGAGGTGAAGCCCTGAGGCTGGAGCTCCCGGTGGAGGTGGATGAGGATGTCACCGCGGGTCGGATGAGCGGAGGCGGAGGGTGGTTGTGGGGCGCTCGGTTCTGGAGCGGGCGCGTCTGCAGAGGCGGGGGCTGGCGGAGGAGGCTGGGGGGAGCCGACGGGGGTGCCGGGCGCAGCAGCGGAGGGGGCTGGGAGAGGGAGGAGGGGGTCTGAGTGGTGGAGGGCGGAGAGGAGCCTCCGGCTGCGTCTGTTGGAGAGTCCTCCATCTTGACCTGTGGGGAGGGCGGAGGAGGAGATGGAGGTTAGGAGGGCAAACAACACACAAGTGAGAGAAGACAGCTGGAGAACAAAGACGGAGAGGAAGTGAATGTCACTTTCGCTCCGTGATGAAGCATCGAGCGCCGCAGACGACACAGCAGAGAACTTAACCACCACCTGCTCCGTCTGTGCAATGCAGCGTGGAGCTGTGATGTATGAATGTCACGTTAAATCCGCTGCAGTCAGGGCGCCAGCGAGGATTTCAGGCTGCCAGAGAGTCGACATGTGGACCGCGTGAGTCAGCATCGAGCCGACGGTCCTGTTAACGACACACAGACCTGAAACCTGACAAGATTTCCTCCTGCACTTCTTCCTGTGCCATCTTTTCAACATATTGTCTTGTATGGCAAGCAAGTAGGGACACAGTTGTAGCATCTAGTCTGAGTCCAACAGTTAGATGAGAGGCTCAATAAAAGTCGGCCACGCCTGTTTCCTCCTAAATGTTTCAGAATACACCTGCCGACACATCTTAAGCTCACTCGTTGACCCGTCGTATCTTGTTTGGGAGATAGAAATTAAACTCTGTAGTTTTGTGGGAACAATTTCTCGACGGACAAGTTCCCAAATGCCACAAACTCACTGCTGAAGAAGGTTGCCAAGAGTAACTGCTTCTAAACAGACGACTTCCTTATTACTCTGTTTGAGTACGGCTCAAGAGGACAAGATACAACATGTCCATGTGTGAGCTATAACAGGTGCTCCTCACCTCGTCCTCCTCAGCAGCTCCATCTGTGGTCGCTGTCATCTCCTCGCCGCTCCTCCTGGGGTCTCTCTGGTCTCGGCTGGTGGCCACCTGTTCGGCCGCCCACTCCCTCAGCACCTCGTCCAGGTTGAACCGGCGCCGGTAGCTCACGAAGAACGAACTCACCTGGGCGGACGTGCAGAGATGGAAGAGTCAAGACGAGGAGAAAAGCAGAAAAGTTTGAATGTGTGTTCAAGGACATGGAGGAGGAGAGACTGGAGGTCAGACGATAAATGAGGAGGGATGATGGAGATAATACTTCTATGAAGAAAAATGCTCGTCCAGACAGAGGGATGAGAGGGAATTGGAGAGGAGTTAAAGAGCTGATAGGCAGCTCACAGAGGGTAAACGGATGGATGGATGGATGGATGGATGGAGGGTTAGACAGAGGTCAGAATCAGAGATGACGTTTGAAGATTTTTCAGGATTCTCACCTGAGCCGGCGTCTTGGTCCCGATCACCTCAGCGATGGCCGAGAAGTCTTTACCATAGCGACGGATAGCTGCAAAGGAGCCAAAAGAATGTGTCAATATACGTCACTCACACAAATGTGACTGTGTGTGTGTGTGAGAGGAGACAGGCAGAGTGAGTGTAGTGTCAGCAGTCTCGTTGATGCGTGCATTTTCTGTTGACCTTCAGCTGAGGTCGGCCGCCTGAGTGCACCTGCTCTTTTCCAGGCCCGTCCTGCTTCACACTCGTACCACTACCCACATCCACGTCTTTCAGCTTCTGCCGTCTCTCCTCCTGTTTGCACTGCACAGCTGCAGAGGATGGGGCGTTTGCTTAAAAAAGGCACACTGGCCATGTTTCCATCCAAATGCGTCGCAAATTTGAACCAAATTTCGAGTAATTTGGAAAAAAAAAAAGATGTGGATAATTGTTTGTTTCAGTCCTCTGCCCTTATGCAAATATTAGGAGTTAGTTCACAAGATACGCAGCAGGTGGTGTGAGATAATGTAACTAAAAGAACTGCAGACGTGAAAATGGGATGGAAATCAGACATTTGTGCTCGTTTACATCAGAGATCGCGGATGGATCGTAGAGCCACGAGGAGTCAGTCGCGTGACTTCAATCTTGCCATGTTGGAAGTTGTTTAGAAAATTTTTTTTCCATCTCTAATTAAGAGAGAAGAAGAAGTTTCTTTGTTTTGAAACTTTTCTGATGAGATACCTCAAAATCTGCATCAAACACGTTGATGGAAACACGCTGACTAACTGCAGCTGCCAGGGGACGATGGAAGTCGTCTTTCTGACTCTAACTCATGGATTTGAACCACAGAGACTGAAATGTCCACGACTACAGCTCCTTTGTTTCTCGCTGCTTTTATTCTGATCGAGCACCGAGACTTTAACCTCTAATTCTGTGTTGGCGGTCGAACGGCGCCTGAAAATCCCCCTTCAAACTGAGACTGATTTACGCAGCGACTGGCCAGGTGTGTCGGGGGAGTTGAAGAAGTCATCATCACACAACTATCTCAGTCATCTGAATGAAACGTGAAGGTCTTTGAGGTCTTTTCTTGGAGAGAGGTCAGGGACCTGTCCTTATTTTGTTGTGCAATAACGTGTGACGACTTAGATATTATAGAAGCACGCATCTACTTCCACATCAGTAAATCAGAACTTCGAATGAATGAATCCTCTGATGACCTGAAGGCCGCTCTGTGACACAGCCATGTCTTTTTAAATGAGGAAAATGCTGCTTTACTTTTCTCTAGTTTACTTCAATCACAGCTGGAATCTGAATCCATGAAGCTCCTGATTGTTACAGTTTTAGTTATTGACCATCCATCTGCACTCCTTTATGTTGCACTGTGGAATCATTCGAGTCCACTACATCTGGTGTAAAAATTCAGACCATACAAGTGGCCTGATCAGACAGAGAACTTTATTTTGAAACTTTTAAAATGAAATTTTCCAGCCACCCTCCAATAAAACAAAGGCCTGTGGTAATATTTCAGGAGAGATATCTCCTGCACTGCATGTGTCAGTGATGCGCTTCTACAGGCAGTTTCTGTGGAAAGTATGAATATGAATGTGTCTGACTTCTGCCTGTGTGTGTGTGTGTGTGTGTGTGTGTGTGTGTGTGTGTGGCAGGAAGAGGAGAGCTGGCAGCATGAGGTGACTCTGGAGGAGGGAGGCGATGCTGCAGCCTGTACTCACCCTGCACAGCCAGGAGCTGCTCCTCTGTGGTCCAACGGGAGTTCATCTTAGGGGCAGGCTGAGGGAGAAAGAGGGGTAGGTGGTAAGATAGGAGGCGAGAGAGGGGCAAAGTGCAGATTAAGACTTAATCTCAGTCCCACGAGGGGGTGGAATAATATCTGGAGGGAGTTGGGGAAGGGCAGAGTGAATAAATGAAAGAGGAAGGAGACAAACTGAAGAGGGATCAGTTTAAGAGATGTGAATACAGGCAGGTAACACAAATCAAAGAGGGGAGTGATGAAGGATGAGAGAACGGAGGGGAAAAGGGACTTACCTCAGCAGGTCTGTAGATGTCGAGACCTTCACTTATGCTCTGTTTCAAACTACTGTTGTTCTGTTTAATGGACTGAACCTGAGAGAGAATGTGTGCGGGGAGGAAAGAGAGTAGTATGTTTATTTTTTGGCAGACAAAGCAGCGTCTGTTTCTTTGAATGCAGTTAAAACTTGAACAGTAATCATATGTCACAGTATCATTTTTCTGTTTTTTTCCACCAAACAAAGCAGCCCCTCACTGACACTGAATTCGTTATGTCTGTCGCATACAACTGTGGCAGTTTATTCACATGTTGTTGCACCATAAAACTCTAAAGAGGTTTTAGATGTTCACCTTTACCGACAGATAAACAGTTAAAGACATCATGGTGGTGCATTTACTAATACGTGAGGTGCATACCTGTCTCTTGAGGGACACCAACTGCGTGTCCAGCTGCCGCACAGTCAGCACACCGGCATCGTGGGAGGCTGACAGGGACGTGATGTCTCCTTGCTCTAGGTACATGCCTTTGGGTGGTCTGCGGCGGGCTCTGAGCGGGTGGTGGCGGTACTGAGCCCCGAAGTTTTCCTTCTTGACCGGCCCGGAGCGGCTGGGCATGGTCTTGTCGGTGTTGGCGTTGTTGGGGTTCTGTTTCACGGCCTGCGTGGATAAAGAAATCACAAATAGACTTAGACAAATACTTTTTTTTTTTTTGCAAGAACAGCAGCTCAAAGAGTGCAGGATTACATTTATGTATAATAAATGAAGTTTTCTGCTGCTCACCTCTTTCTTGGTGTCGATCTCAAAGTCACTGTCACTGCCGGGGTCACCTTCCTCTATGTCGTCGTTACTGCAGGAAGACAAAGAAAGGGTTAAGCGTCGCTCCCAGCCGACTGTTTCGAAAAAATGCTGGAGAATGTCAACCCAAAATGACAAGAAATAATATCGAAGTGTCTCATTCATATTCATGAGACTCTTGTTTCCCGGGATGACATGCTCATCGCGTGTCATTTAACAAAGGAGTTTTTGTAAATGTCAGATCTCAAATGAGTCGTTTTGTCAGACTTAATGTTTCCTTCTTCCAGCACTCATTCTTTCCTCTGTCCGCCCTCCACACATGCACAGTTTCCCCCTGTGGGCAGTTAAAAGTTTTATGGCATCTCCTACCTGTCGTCTTTCTCTCTCTTGTTGACCAGCCGCCGGGCCTGTCGGTCCATGACGGAGGTCCTGGTCCTGGTCTTCTTCCAGCTGTAGTAATACTTCACCAGGCTGGAGATCAGCTTGTCTGGAAGCTACGCACAAACAGAAATCAAAAATGAATTAAATAAATATCACAAATGTTTTTTTAAAACATAATTAATATTCTGTGAGGCTGCATGCCTGTGTGTTTTTTTTTTTTTGTCTCTCACCATCTGCTGGATGCGGTGGAAGCTCTTGCCGTGGAAGCTGAAGGCCTGCTCGAACAGCACTTTATCCTCCACAGTCCACTCGTCTGGGAACGGGGTGAAGTTGGCCAGGTCGGCGAGCGAGCGCTCCACGTCGTGTTTGTGCCATAATAACATGCCGAGAGCCTGAAGGGACGGGGAGGACGAGGACAGAGTCAGCCAAATGGGCACAGTGACGAGTCAGAAGAGGGAGACACAAACAAGCAGCGAGCGTACCTGCTCCATGTTGTAGCCATGTTTCTCTTTAGCCATCAGGATGTACTCGTCCACTGGGAGAAGAGAGAAAAACATCTGTAAGAGGAGATGAAGCTTGTACCAGTGAATGTAAGGTAAGGTGTGTGTGGAGCTTACACATTGCATCAGAAAGCAGACTGTTGGGACACCAGACCAACATGCTCCTCTGGTCCTTCTCGTTGTAGCGGTTTGGACTGTCTGGTGATGAAAACAAACGCACAGTCAGTATTTACATCCAGACATCATTTGATCCGAATCCCTCCGTTACTGCGTCACATCCTCCGTGCGTGCCTCCCTCCACCGCTTATTAACTTTTTACTTCCTTCCTGCCTCGTCTTGGCATGTTTCCTCATGTCGAGGCTCCATCTTCGGCGTCCTGTTCATTAGCGAGAAAAACGAAGAGGAGACGGTGGCCCGTCGGCCCGTCGACTCTCTCGCGGGAATTCAACACCTGTGCACTGACGTTAAGAGAGGAGCTGCTTCTCTCCTCCTCTGGTGCAATCTGATGATTGTAGGCCGACTTCAGCTCAGGTTTTACAGTGTTCAACCACTTTACTGCTAATTAATTAACATGTTTCCTAACTCTTAAGACATCAACTCCACCTTTATAGGATTTAATCACTGTGCCACAGATACATCATACATCAAGATCAATAGGCTGAAACTATGATTTCGTATGTAACAGGGAGGGTTAAACATCTGGAGGGAGACAAACATCATTTTCTTCCCATCTCTCCATTTCCCCGGATCTCCACAGTAACACGTCATTTGACCTTCATTTCTCTCATCATCAGTATTCCCCTCCTTCCTCCATTTCAATGTCCTCCACATTACTCCTGACCTCCATGTCTCCTTCTCAGCCCTGATTTCCTCCCACTCTCTATTCATCCCTCTTCCTCTCTCCTCCGCCAGCTTACCTGGTTTGAACTCCGGGATCTGAGCCTGGTAGTCTCCTCCCACTCTGATCATACTGTCTGTGGACGGAGAGAGAGAGACACAAGACCAATGTGAGTTTTGATTTCCTAGAAAGATGGGTTGAGACAAAGAGGATGGGGAGCATGTATTTTTTCGTGAATTTCCCCAACAGGTTGCAGAGCTGGATGGACAGGAGCATAAGACGACAGATAACAGGAGAGACAGAAGGAGAGTCATCTGCTGCGTGCCAGAGTAAATAAGTGAGAAGGATAATCATCTTCTATTTCGTACCCACTCGGCCCTGAAACAGGCTTCACTATTGCTTCATCCCAACATGGAGTATGTTTCTCTCTTTAGCATCAGCTGGATCATTTTCCAGTACAGATATCCCGGTCAAAGTTTTTGGCATGTGAATGCTGATTTAATATCTGACAAGTGAAATAACAGCTAGAGCCTGTTTAAATCTACTTTATCCAAATACTGAAGATCCTGGTTTAAAAACTTGAAGTTTATAAGCTTGAATATGATTGATATGAATAAAATTAGACTAGTGCACTAGAGACGAGAGGTGTCACTGTTGGAGTTAGGGTTAGCCTCTGTCCAGCTGTGTTTACGGAGTGGACACTGTCCCCTGTGACAGAGTACAGACAAGTTTCATTTAGGTTTGTCATCAAGGTCACGTAATGAGCTTTGCTAATGACGATTAGCGTTTGAGTTTAGTGGATCTGTGTTTTTCTCGCCAACCTCTCTGTCTGTTTGTGTCTCAACTTGCCTTATAAGATGACTGGATATGGTGGCTAAGTGGTTAACGCGGCCCAAAACCGTCCAACAAGTCTTAATGAGTTTTTAGTGAAACTAAGGACAACAAGTTCTCAGAAACGCAGCTCTGGCTTTGAAACCTGCAGTAAAACTTAAACAGCCTGCTCGTTGGTTTCCACTCACACAACTCTGGGATCAGGATTAGTGGAGTCGATTAGCGCTGCTCGCCAAACTGATTTTCTCACACATCAGAACTGGACTGTGACCTACTGGACTGTTTGTCTCTTGTTTTTTCCAACTTGGAAAAACTCAACGGGGCTTTTTTTTTCTTTTTTATTTATCCCCCAGAAATTGTGACATGCTGTTTTAATTAATCACTGCGAACTGAACATGCGATGTGATCAATCGATGAATCAGGCAGATCCTGACACATCTCAGCTCGCTATAAATGTGGCTGGTGGAGAATGATTTAACGTCATTAAATATGTGGCCTTGAAAAATCTATTTTACAAAAATGTGATTGTTTTAATGGATGCAGAGAGGCTGCTTTTAAATCAACTATTTAAACTATAGTGAGTCTAATTGTTCTAAGAGACGAGGATCTGCTGACTGTTCATCCAGGATACAAAGGAGGTTTTTACTCAGCATAACGTTTCCCTCTCGTTACAAGAAACAGCTTATATCAGGATAAATAACTTGCATGATATCTGTATCGTGACAATACATTCACGTCTAACTCATCACTAAGTGACATAGACAGACACGGATGGAGCGGAAAGAGAGTGAGAGGTGCCACAGCGGATGGCAGACAGACATTAAGTAATTAGAAAGCAAAGAGTGAAGAGAGACTGTGAGAGACGCAGGGGGAAGCAGACCAGGAGGAGGAAGAGACATATTACTGTTTCCTCAGGGACGGAGGACAGGAAGGGAGGAGAGGGGGATGATAGAAACTAGAGGAGATGGGTGGAGGGAGGCAGGAAGGGGGGGTAAAGAAGATGGAAAAATAAAAGCTGGAGGATTGAGGGTGGAGGAGGAAAGTGTGTTTGATGTTGGGAACGGTGGGTCGTAGATGTAAGGTCTCAACTGGGGTAATATGGGTAGTGTTTGAACGCCAAGTTAAACTGTTGTGTTTGATCTCAATATATTTTTAGCCCGTGTGCCTAGTGAGATAAAGAAAAGGAAGAAAAAAAAGAAAAGAGAGATCAACAGCAAGTCGGTGGGTGAAGGAGAGAATGGAGGAAGGAAAGATGTATGTGGGCAGAGGATAACAAGGATGGAAGAGTGTGGGAAGGGGGGGTGGAGGAGATGACAGAGGAGAGCAGTGTGCGAGGGACTGGAGAAGCACTGCAGCAATGCAATGAATGCAGGGAACAGCTGGCGTGATGTGTGTGTACAATGCAAACGTGGCTCTGCTGCGAGCACACTTTGCACATGCTTCATGTTAGGACAGCAAACCCAGACGCTAAGTAGCTGAATCAACCTCTAACTTGGAGACAATTGAATCCAGAAGAAGTCAGTAGATTATATTTCAGTTTAATGTGTGTGTGTGTACCATGAGCATGCTCTTCATCGCTGCTCTCCTCTTCAGAGTGCGGTTGGCTGTTGCCGTTGGTTACGGTCTTGGCTCTGCTCCTGGACAGGACCCCGGCCCCCGAGCGCTCCATCACTGAGGGCATGGCTGCAAAGACACACACACACACACACACACACACACACACCCTAAAAATTATACACTTAAGCACCAACATCATCAACAAACACCACCTCTGTCTTAAGTATGATTCAATCTCCCATAAAACTAATAAATACACCTCATTAGTGAGCTGTCCGCTGGTTGTTTTCACTTGAAACCCCGTAAAACCTTAGTCACTCTTGTAAAGTACAACGGCACCTTATGCTTTTTGGAAGAACTATTCCTATTAGTTTCCAAACACTGGTTTACAGCATCACACTCAACAACCCTCAGTTATTTCAACATGACCCTCATTATCAGTCAATCGCTCCCAGCGTCACCTTATGACTCGGTATCTCTCTAATTACAAGAACCTTGCACTGTTGTCATGTTTTTGAAGTTCAGGTCATCTTCCTCCGAGAGCACCTCCACATTCACACACTCCATCTTGTTCTTCACACATCCAAAACTGATGAACTCAAGTCTTCTTTGGTCACTCCAGCTGTTTAAGAAGGAGCTCCTGTCATGGGGGGCACCACCCACCAACAGACCAGAGGGCTGTTTCGTGCCAGAGCTGGAAGCCCACGGTGACTGGATGAATGTATCTGACAGCAGGAACGACCAACGACACTGATGAAGAAACTTTATTTAATGTCGATCGATCCACCTGCATGTTAGTACCAGCGATATGGCTCAGGTGCATCCCTGTAATCCCATGTGATATAAACTGAATATCTTCAGGCTTTGCAGATTTTCTGTTGAGGGCACCGGGCTAATCATTCTTTGCTATTATCTGACATTTTATGAACAATAAATAAATAATAATAAATTAATGTTTGAGTGACTGAGAACGTATTCAACAGATTAAACAACAATGAAAATAGTTTTAGTTCAAGCTCAGTCCAAAACAACATACGCTGCTGAAACAGTCGAATGTTTTTGTCAATTTTTAGTCAATTAATCAATTAACTGGCAGGAAATCTGCAACAATTTTGATCATAGCGTTAAGCAAAAATGCCAAAATACTTCCTGTTCCAGCATCTCAGTAAACTGATTAGTATTATTATTATTGAATATTAATCTAAGAGCCGTCTCCTTATGTTCATTTAGGCATTAAAATTGCTGCTTTGCACTATTTTGAGATACTTTATAGTTCAATGGGTTAATCAATAATAAATAAATAATCAATAATCATGAACTAATGATTAGTTGCAGTCCTTAACATTTCAGTGGACATGAAACAGACAGACAGTGATGCTCTTATCTTCCATCTGTCCGTGCACATTCAATGTCACTATTAAGATGTCCAAAATGTGATGTCCTATTTTTAGCCTGACATCATTTCCAGCGTGCGGTATGAAAATCTATGCATCACAGAAATCACAGTCTGTAGCACGCCGCGCACCATCCCAACTGCACAGCTAACAAGTGGCAGCATCTGGAAAACAACGTGGATAACACGAGGGCCCTCCTGCATGAAGGGGGCTCTCATTTTAAGTGCCATCCACAGTCAGTGCCATATCATTACGTGGCCAAGCATCTCTCTCTCTGTCTCTCTGTGTCTGACTCTCTCTCTCTCTCTCTCTCAGTGTATCTCCAGGCCAGTGAGTCTCACAGCAGCACAAAAGACCAGACGGTCAGCTCAGGACACAGCAGAAAGTAACCCATCAAAGCTGCCTCCTCACTTACAAACACGGGGCAGTTACAAACACACAGGTGACCACAAACAAACACCTCTATCAGCCGGTCATATCAAACCACTCCTCGGCTCTCACACTTGCTTTCTTTCACCAACTTCACCTCAGGTTTCCTGACTTTAACTAAAACACCAGAACAAAGCAGGCACACATGAACTTATCCCCCTCGTTATTCAGATTAAACATGATCCAGTTATGTTTCTGGAGAGGGTGAGGGGGGGAAAAAAAAACAAGCCGGGAGATTAAACCACATCCACCAAACTCTGGCAGACAATACAAGTGTCTGAGGCTCTCTGGGGGTCTTTGTCTGTCGCGGTGGCCCCCACAACTACAACAGCTGTCCCCTCTCTCACTCTCTAACTTCACGGAAAACTCACATCAGCTAAACTCAGACACAGATCTGTGCATTTACTCACACATCGACACGTTCAAGCTGAGTGGAAAGTCGCTAAAGCAGCCACAGAAGGAGACGGAGGGGAATAATCCGGACACGGCTCAGTTTCACGGAGTTTCAGGAGGCTGTGGTAGCCTCGGACACAGCCACGGTAGCCTCGATCTCTCTTTTCTGAGCCATAAAGAGCTCAAACTATTAAAAAATTAAAAAACACACCATCTAACGTGACTTTCTGAGTCTAATCACAGCGATACACATTCCCAAAACACTAGTTTGTGCTCAGTAAATCATTTTTTGACGACCTCTCACCACCACATGGAACTTTTAGCTCTTTTAATTTCAAATATTGTGAAATCTAATTATGAATACGCTCACAGCTAAACTAAACACGGCCGGTTTATGTGTTAAAATAAAGTTTATGCCATGGATTCAATCGGTTTTATATAATAAACGTCGGTTCAGCTGCTCATTCATGCATCATTTATGACTCAAACTGACAATAGTTATTCCTAAAATGTGCTATAACAATGGCAGGACTGAGTTCACGGTGAGCCTGGTGTGTTTTGTTGTTGCTACATTTAACAGTATTAAAAAAAAAAAAAAAAAAAAAAAAAAAGTATTCATTGCAACGTTGTTAAAGCTTGTTTTTGTTTAAATTCGTTTTAACAAAAGAAGTGTGGGAGCCCGGTGCTTCATGTGAGCCACGTTTGTTTTTAAAAAAAGAAATAAATCAATATATTCACAGCTTTAAGTAGTGATCTGTGCCGTGTGTCAGACTTTGAAGTCCTTTTGTTTTCTCCACGCTGGCTTCTCTGTTACTAACTAACGCTACTGTCTGCTGCTGCTGCACACATTTAAAAAAAAAAGGTTATTAAAACTGAGGTCGGCGGTCACTTTCAGGACGTTTAGCCACACATGGCAGCAGTTCAAACGCTCCAAGTGATTTCTGGTGGCTGAACAATAAAAAATAAAAAATAAATCCGGCGACATTTCTCCCTCTCCTCCTCCTCCTCCTCCTCCTCCTCCTCTCTCCAAAGTATCAAGTCTAGTTGGGGTCGGTTGGGATGCTAACGTTAGCCAGTTAGCTTGCAGCTAGTCTCACCCCCCCCTCCTCGCGTTACATTAGTAACGTTACTAGTTGAAGTGGAGATAACAGTCACTAACTGTACCTGTGTTTCGCTCCCGTCCGCTTTCCCACCGCGCTCAAAAACTTCTCCGGCAGCTCCGTCCGCGGTTTATAATCCTCTGCGAAGCGCCGAGACACAATTACGGGCTTAATTCTGGTCTTAATTGATGAGCGCAGTCGGTACAATGAAGTGAGCTGCTCGGAGAGATGTAGTGTGTGCCGGGGAGGCGGACAACACCCGGGGAAAAGTGAGGTGGACATCCGCCCCGCGATGCCTTCGCCTCTCCCAGCCGTTTGGATTGACAAAAAGTAGTCCCGTAAAACTATTAACTACAGCTACTCTCAAATCTGTACGGTGCTCAAACGTGTAATCTGACACGTTAGAGTGGTTTTTAATACTAATCGTACTTGAATAGCATCTTTAAAAAAAAAAAAAAAAAAAAAACTACCCATGAGCTAATTAGTGTTATGATTATTATTTAAATTTAATCTGGTTTAAATGCGTGGATTAAGAAGAGGTGGTTGTGTTGTGTGTAAACAGTAGATGTTACACACTCTTAATCCGGCGTCTATCAAAATCCCGTAAATTAGGCACTACTTGCCAGTGTGTCGGCGGAGGGATTCGTCAGCTGTGCATCTCTGTGCTGAGGCAGGCTGTCCAGACTTGTACTGATGTATGCATGGTGGAGAAAAGGGCAGCAGAGTGGGGCGCAGTTGAACCTAACCTACTGTGTGTGTGTGTGTGTGTGTGTGTGTGTGTGTGTGTGTGTGTGTGTGTGTGTGTGTGTGTGTGCGTGACTTTATGCACGCACTATTAATGACTCAGACAAATAGCTCCAGTGTACTTGTGTGTGTGTGTGTGTGTGTGTGTGTGTGTGTGTGTGTGTGTGTGTGTGTGTTTAAAATGTCTCACAATTCAAAGAGTTATGCCTCGTGCCTTTCTGTGTGTGTGTGTGTGTGTGTGTGTGTATGTGTGTGTGCACAGGTGGATGAGTAAGTGTGTGTTTCAGTGATAGCTGTAGCAGGATTTCTCACACCTGATGCAGGCAATACACATAACACACACACACACACACGCACGCACACAGCCTGCTGACATGTAACAGCCTGTTACACACTCCTCCAGCTTCTCCTCTTTCTACTCTCTCTTTGGCATCACCACCTCCTCCTCTTTTTCCCCACCTCCTCTTCATCGTCCCAGCTCTCTCGTTTTACCACCTCTCCATCATTTCCAAGATTTGTCTTGTTTATATCTCCCCCCTCCTCTCTCTCTCTCTGTCTCTGTCTCTCCTGGTCCTGCCTTCTGCTCCTCTCTTCACCTCCTCTATCTGTCTGCTTCCTTTCCCTGCACTTCTTCTTTTTCATCTCCTGTCTCCATCTCCCATACTTTCTTCCTCTTCATTCCACCTCCAGAGTATCTGCCCTATTTCTCCTCCTCCTCCTCCTCCTCCTTCCTCTCTCTTCTCACTGTCTGCCTGCTGCCTCCCTTATTTGTTTCTCCTCTTTCTTCCTCACATCTTTACTCCCTCTTTTTTTTTACGCCATCCAATTTCCTCCCTACACTTTCTCTTTCCAGTGATGACTCCTCTCCTCTTGTCTTCCCTGCCTCCCTCCCCTCCTTCCTGCTCTTCATCTCCTTCCTCACCCCCTCCTCCTGCTCCTCTTCCTCCTTCCTGTCTCTCTCTCTGGTTACTTTTGTGCCTCCTCCTCCTCCTCCTCCTTCTCTTGTCGTCTTCCTCTCATGTCGCTTTCGATTTCAACAGTGTGTGTGTGTGCGTACGTGCAAATTCTTCCCCTCCCCCCATCCTCCCCCTACGGTGACACAGTAAAGCAGTTTCGCTTCGCGCAACGCCAGCCCCCCCCCCCCCCCCCCCCCCCCCTTACTCCCTTTCCCTCCCTTTCCTCCCCCCTTTCCCTCTCCAGTCTCATTTTCACCCCTGCCACCTCCACCTCCTCCTCTCCTCCCTTGCCTCCTTCCCTCCTCTCCTCTCATTAGTCAGTGTCCATGAAACTCACCATTCCACTGTCTCTCCCCTCGCTCACTCCTCCAGTCCCTAACACATCCTCACTAATGAACAACTGCTACATCCCTCTCCCCTCCCTTCACCTCTCAGCTCCCATTTCATCCTCCTCCTCCACCTCCTCCTCTTCACTCTGTCCTCCCCTCTCCTCCTCTTCTGTCCTCCTCTCCATTCGTCTCTCTCTTCCTCTCTCTCTCTCTCTCTTTTCCCTCCTCTTCCTCGCCCGGTTTCTCTTCGATCTCTCAGAACTGAGTGTCCCTCCCACTCTCCCTTTAGCTCACTCTTGTTTCCACTTCTTTCCTCACCTCCCCCCTCCTCCTCTCTCCACCTGTCTCATTCCTCCTCCTTGTTCGTCTATCTGTCTGCTCTTCTCACTTTTGTCGAGGTAAATGTCTGTCTCCCTCCCTCTCTATGTCTCTTCCTTCCTTCCTTTTATGCCTCACCCTGACTCCAATCCCTCCCTCCTATGAATCCTCTCTGACTTTCTCTGTTATCTCAGGAGATGCCTGGTCTAGAATCAGATATGATAGAACAAGCTCTTCCTGTTGTATCCATTAAGTAGTTGCTGTCATATAGGATGTATGTCTAAATGTTCTGTATTGTATTACTAACCTTGATGTACAGTAAAACGATGCCCTCTGCCAACTCATTATCACATGATCTTATGTCTGCATGACACAAGAAGACTCACACACGCTTTTATGGTGCAAACAGATCATAGTTTGCACATTTAAAGACAATATACCACAGAGCTGACCTCCCGTGTAGCTTACAGACTCCTACATAATAGGCAGCATGAAAATATAAAGAAAAAAAATTAAAATCATAATCATTTTCGGCCCTGGTGCTGTATTTACCCACAGTAATTTGTGGTATGCTGAGGATTGGAGATATCTGTTGTAGCTGTTGCAGTACTGCACAGTGGTTTTCCACACTACACACTATTTCTAACAGGTTCTGATAGTGTTCGCACACTGGAAAAGTAACATATTGCAGTATATATGTTGTGCATTGCACAAAGGGGAGTTGCTTAACTGGAAAAAAAGCAGCAGAAACAGAAAACAAACAAACATTTTGCTTCTTATTTGAGAAGTTTAACTTGATGAGTAACTTTTTTAATTTGATTGATATTATTGGTGCATGTAAAAACAGTATACTCGACAAGTATTATTTGTTATATGTTGCATACAGTGAGTATAGAATTGGATCACACTGCTGGACTACTAAGGTTGCCGTTGCGTGGCTGTGTTTGATATAACCTACATAAGAACAAACAATATATCGACTTTGCTTTAGAAATAGTGTTGTAGCTAAGCTGTAAAACAGTAAAGGAAAGGCACCATGGCAATCAAAGGTTTTCATAGGAGCATGAATGTATATAGTAAATACCATGGCAATCTGGCTGTTAACTCATGAGAAACTGAGTGTAAAAAATGGACAAGGATCAGCCTCTTGGGATCATGAATATCTACTGAAAACTGCACAACAATCCAACTTTTAGTCTTCAACATATGCTGCCTTGTTTTGGACCATAATGTTGTAAAGGCGTTTTGTCCGTGAAGAAGATTAATTAAAATGATCTTTCATGGGTCATACTGCAAATATTCAGAACAACTTTAATGCCAAACTGGCAGGTAGTTGTTAAAATATTTAAAGTTTTCTGCACCAGCTCTGGACTGACATCACCACCCTGAGATCCTACCTCTGCTAGAACAAAAAAACATCCTCCATGTCAACACTTTGCAGCCAGGATTGTATTGTTACTAGTGTGGAAATGTGTATATAGTAGATATATAGTAGTTCGAATGTCTCCACTTACATCCACACAAGCTAAATGCAGACGTTTAGTGGAGCTGATGGAGATTTGGCTCCACATAGTTGGACACAATCAGCAATAAATCACTCCTTATCATTGCACAGACATTTTCTAGGCATACTGTGCAACCATTTCACCTCAGCAGAATAGCCATGTAAGGTGGATGCTCCGGTCTATGTGCTGTGTTTCTGTGCTGCAGGGCTCGCCGTGTGGAGAGAGGCCTCATCCTCATCCACCATTCTCCTCTGCTCCTCTCCTCTCCACGCTGCATCTGTTGATTCCCTCCCTCGTCCTCCTCCCCTCTCCTTCTCTCCTCACTCCTGTTCTCCCCTCCCTGCTGTCTAGATTTTCCCCTCTGTCCTCCCCAGTCTCTTCATTATCATCTGCCCCCATTGGTCTCTCGTCTTCATCTCCCCCTGTAGCTTCCTATCTGCCTATCTTTGGTCTACAAAAAAAACAAAACATGTATATGTATGTGTGTGTATGTGTGTGCATATACCAGTATATGTGTGTGTCGAGGTGGGAGGGGTTGAATGTCATTATCCACTTCTGTGAGCAAACACACACCAGAGAGGATATAGAAAGTCTTACAGACAGAGTAAAACATGCAGCTAGTAGGACACAATGAGTTGATATGTTGATGTTAGTCAGTATGCCTGACTGTATGCAGACAGAAAGACTTCTCACAATGAGCATCAGGCCTCTGTGCAGACTCTCAGAGCCTCGTCGCGCCCCCTACTGACACATGAAAAAAATAGTTCTACCGACAGCAGAGAGACAGATTCCCTGAAGACAAAAGACTGTAGGCGGGGTTTAGAGACTGGGCCATCTGCGTGCTGGGGAGGGCTGCTCTGTGTGTGAGAGCCCCCTATACAAGGCCTTTATTTGCATTATGAAAAAGTGGCTAGGCTTGTGAATGTGGTCATCTCATATCCCAGCAAACCAGGAACTCACAGTCACAGTCAACGATCCACAGAGTGATATTTAACCCTTTTGTTCTGGCTTCCTGCAGACTCCATTGCTATATGTGTAAAAATATGACACGAATAACCACAAAATCAATAGTTTGGTCCCTTTCTCTTTTCTTTTCTTCAGACACATCATCTAAAGTCTAATAAAAAGCAACATTTAATGTGTATTTATGTGTTTATATATGAGCTACACATGAAGAAATGTCTATTCTTTGTGTTTACCAAAAGGCCATTCACAGACAAAGAAATGCACTGTTTGTTATCCCACACAGACTACGCTGTAATATGAACAATACTACAAAAACTGAAATTCAAAAAGACTTGTGTGGGATTTTGGAGGGGAACTATCAACACCAGTCACACGTACAGAGTAAACGTTTAGCAGACTTCTAAAATATCAGTTCAAGAAGCAGTTTTCATTTAATTAGGAAATGTCATAAAATATTAACCTGTTAATGTTAAATGTGAGATATTGGGCCCAGAGTATCCATGACCCTAAGACACAAGAGATATAACAAGCGGTGTCGGCTCTGAAACCAGAATTGAATGAAAACTGTAATTTTTCCCCCAAAACATTCACTGCTTCTAACTTCTTAAATTTGAGAATTGGTTGCTTTTCTTTGCAATATATAATAAATAAAATGTTGTTTGGTTTTGGGCTATGGGTTGGACAAAATAAAAAGTCTGAAGACATTCTCAGAGAGACTCTAATTGACATTTTTACCTTTTTTTCTGACATAATCATCCATTTCCACTCTAGAGTAGATAAAAACTGTACATCAATATAGCCATAAACTTTATGAAATATGCAAAGCAGAGATGTAATGATTTCCACCCCACAGAGGTATCACATGCTATATAGGAATGCTATAATGTTCCTATAAGGACAAGTAGTGAGTTTACTGACCTTAACAATATCCCTTTGTCTCCTTGGGAATCACTCTGTTGTGCTATAATGTTCTCACAGTGTGACTTTGGTATAATATTCCTCTTTGCTGCTGTCTCACTTAATGAAAGAACACGCAGCAGTGTCTTTTCATGCTGCAGGGTGAGGGGAGATACCACAGTGTGGTTTATGCTTCAGCAGCCAGTTACAGTTTGTTTGGAAGAGCTGCTGTCAAAAGAGTGCCCAAAATGTGAGCCGAGTCAGGAAAACTGAGGTATGTTTTCTATAGCTGCTCATCTTTAAGCCTGTCTGGACTTCAATTCTAGGTTTGGAAGAGAATAAAAGCCTGCAATATGATATGAGTGACTTCAGACTGCACATTGCCATCTTGTGGTCACTGTGATAAACTGCTACTCAGATCATAAGAACTTAGCAGGATACCAACGAGCAAGAGAAGAGTCTGACTGACTCATGAGTAAACTGAGTGAAATGTTTCATATATGATGTTTTTTTATAAGGCCTTGGAATGAAAAAGACTGAAATGCAGAGATATTTGCAAAGTTAAATACATTCACAGATGTAGAATTTTGGAAATATTGTTGTCTCCTAGATAATTTTGAAGAGCCTAATACTTATGTTAATTTGGATATTTTTCCGTGTTTAATTAACTCATTCAACAGTTGTATTCGCCAAAGTTCTTCTGCACGATGGTCTAAAAGCTGCCCGATTGTTCTACTCCACCAGTTACACATCATGATGGTCGTTAAACTGTTTTCATTCATTCATTCTTATACCTTTTAGAAAATATTGGCATGAAAATGCATCAAATGAAGATGCAAGCTGCACTTCAGGCCTCCATGTTCCCAGAAAAATACAGGACATGACCTCTGTGTCCTACAACCCTGAATGGAATCTATACAACAACCTTTAATGTAATTAACCACCAACTGCATGACTCTTACTTTTTTTCATGACATACATACACCATCTATTACTTTAATAATGATGGCTTGTCTCAAAAGATACATAATGTGGTGTTAAAAGTCAACCCTAAAATACAATTCACATGATTTTTCTGTGATAGATGAAGCTCAGTTTTTGTGTAATTTGTCCATTTGAGTCTTTGAGAGTTTGTCCTGGAGCTGCTCCACTGACACGGAATAATGGAACAAATTCTTAGAAGCTTTAATGATTTTACTGTCTCTCTTTAGTTTAAGTGGGGCAACTTAAAACAAACATGTCACTTGATGCCTTTAGGCATTGGTGCTCTGATTTCCATCATTTAAGAACTCAGAGGGGCAGAAGTTCAATGTAGTGTGAGGAAGATGAATGAGTTATCAAAACATATTCATAAACAGCATGACATCTAATATGAAAAAGTGTAACTCAATGCTGCACTTCTGAAGTAGTGGTATAAAGTAACCGGTATAATAACCCTTTTTGGGTTCATACCAACTGTGTATCATCCTCCATACTGTATCCATATCTAATAGTTCACTCAAACATTGTGCAGAGGAGTACACGCAAATCAGAAATACAGTTTAATATGCAGACATTTATGCAACACATACATGTGGCAATACTTGCCAATTTTGTCAATGCAAGATTAATAGAGATAAATACATCAATTATCAAAGCCAAACACATCTGATGGCCCCAATTTGACCATACTGCTACAAAGAGCAGAACATCTGAAAGAAATTACACTGAATTAAGATCATAGTGAAATGTAATAAATATTTGACTTCTAGCAAAGTGTAATAGGTTCCAAATGCTCACTGAGCTGAGTTGTAATCAAGGTCCTTTTTTTCCACGATATCTGCATTTTCTTATGCTATAGCATCCAATCAAAAGAAACAGCAGACGCAGTTTGAGACTAGAAATACATATACTACACAGACCGACACACTATTTGCACCAATATGGGATAGAATACAAATAAATAAAAACATATTTCCCTATATTATTTACAGTTTTTTCCTTTCAGGTATAGTCCACATTTCCATCTTGAATGATATTCATGTAAGGTTCCCAGAGTTGGACAAAACGTTCCTCTTGCTTTTAACAATGTAAATTAGTCTTTCCAGACCAATATAATCTGAAATCTCCCTCAATGATGGTGCATCTGTACTTTTCCAATATAGTGCAATAGCCCTCCATAGTCCATATAATCATTCAGATATACTCCAAGTACACAGAGTTTGGTATAAAACTGTAGTATTAAACATGTCTGACAAACATTCCTTAAGTTTTGGATCTTTAGACTGTCCCATAGACAGTGAATAGAGTACCTTTATCATTCACACATGTAGAACAAACATTGGTGAAGCCTGACACGAGTTACTCCCAACTGCATGCATTTCTGTTTAATACCATAATGCATTCATAATAATATTTCAAACATGACTCTGTCTGAGTCTATCAGACGGAAATGACTGAAGGCCACTCCATGCTGCTGTGACGCTCCTTGACCCCGTCCAGCCCTCTCAGGGTCTGTCGTCACTTTCCAAACAAGGAAACTATATTCGCGCTAAAGTAGTGGTGCCTTCAGGAACTGTGGGAACAGTGAGAGACAAGCAGACAGATGGTCGCTCCACACGGTAGCGTGGCCGAGCGGTCTAAGGCGCTGGATTAAGGCTCCAGTCTCTTCGGAGGCGTGGGTTCGAATCCCACCGCTGCCAAGAAACTTTTATATGGAAACCTAAAAGTCTTCTCCAGAGCAAACAGTTAAAACAAAGTCCTTGAGATAAATGGTTAATGTGTCCTCTAATCAGCGTGGAAATTATGTTCCAAGGAAATTCATCACAACACAACTTGTGAAAGTAAGAAGTTGGTCTCTCGAGTATGGATTAAGTGTTTTAATAAGTGTGTAACCATGACAAATGTCCAAACTTAGTTTGCAAAACCATCATCGTCTCATTAATAATAGCAACAAAAAAGATTTCATCCAGTTTCATGAATACTCTGAGTTAGTAGTTGAATAAAAGTACATTTACCCAGCCCTTGTCCTCACCATACTCTGTGGTATAATACAAAAAGTACATTTTGAGGTGCTTATACTCTATTTTCATTTTCTGCTGCTTTGATTTTCACTTTAATTTAACATTTTATATAGGAAACCCATATTGATCTCATAAAATATGATAGATGGTTATAGGATGAACTAACCAAAGCTATATAAAAATATTTTAACTATCTCCAACTTAATCTCCAACTTAATAATATATATATATGGGGTCTTTTTGCTGCATAATGAGTAAGCTGCTTTCACTTTTAAGACTACATACATTACATTATTACTTGGTAATATTTTGAGTGAATGATTTTTACTTGCAATGCTATTTTTTTAGCATTTTTTTTTTATATTTGCTATTTCAGTTTTGTTTTTGTTTTTGCTTTTTACAGTATGTACTGTTAACTGCTCTGAGCAACAAGAGAAAATACAACTTTGACATTGCTTTGTAAAAATTAAGTAGATTGAAAATATTAAATATGAATATTAAATATTTCAAAAAACGTTGAATGTAAGGTAAAATAGGTTAAATATACATACGTCTAATGTACAGTACACAATACATAAGTTTAACGTATATTTTTATATTTTTGTTCGATTATATAAGTATATAAGTTTCAGAAGTGTCATAAGTTTGATGTCATTTACATTTTAGTTTTATGTATACATCATATTATAGATAAGTTTGATATAGGTGATATAAGTTTTCACTTTTCACAGAGAGAGCTCGGAAGTCGGAGCTCTCGGAGAGCACGTGAACGCAGCGTAGTTAGACGACGGAGCCGAGAGGAAAGAAAAGGGGCAGAGGAAGAGACCTGTGATAAATTCAGCCTCACTCTGTTGGCGCCAATCCGATTTAAAGAGGAGAAGAAAAAAAAACAGCATTTTTTTTTTTTTCATTGACGTTTTAATCAAACCTGCGTCTGTCCGCCGCTTGTCTGCCAGGCACGTCGCTCGGCGCTACGGCCAGCTAGCCTCGTTAGCACTCCATCTATCATTGTCATATTAATCTGGCCCCTTCTCCGAGTCTGTAGTCACGATACTAATAACTCAGCAACAGTGAGGCAGCGGGGACAATAGAGGTGTGTTTCTCCGGGGGGCATCGATAAAGACAGCAGCTTCAAAATGGGGGTGAGTTGTCTTGTGTGTGTGTGTGTGTTTGTGCCCGGTGTCTCGGTTTGCGGGGTGATAACAATGAAAGGTGGATGTTTGGGGTGAAATGCGTGATGGTGAGAGCAGAGAAAGAAAGAAAGGAGGGAGGAAAGGAAGAGATGTAGGCACCGAGGCTGCGTTAGCCGCGTAGCTTTCTCCTAAAATAGCACAATAAGCGCGCACACACACTGTGTTTGAGCATTGTTGCTGCATTGTCCTCGCCGCTAACTTCTCCTGATGTGTGTGTGTGTGTGCCATTGTTAGCCTGCTAGCTCCGCTAGCCACTTAGGAATGCCACATTAATGACGATGCTATGCTACAGGCTAAAGCTGAGCTATCACCGCTAATGTGTGTGTGTGTGTGTGTACGGATCAGTCCGGACTGTTAGCCCGCATGGTTGTGTTAAATTCACGGGGGGACTCTTTCACCCGGCACCGGGTCAGGCCTGCTGCAGCTCATGCTTTGTAAAAAGCTGACTTAAGTTGCCATAACTTTCAGCTAGACTTGACTTTATCCCCCACTTTCACTCCTGATAAACCAATCCACGTGTTTCTTCAAGCCTGTGCCTTGGTACACAGTTAATGCTCTGAGCTAAAGTTGGCTACATTCACTGCATTCCTCCTCCTTCCCCCCCCCATAATTGTTCCCTCCTCTAAAGTCAGGTCTGGATCTAATGAAGCTGTTTAGCTTATTCCTACTTGTTTGCCATTGTTTGTCTGTGCACTGTAAACACAGCACATGTAAATGCATGGGGGCTTTCCAAATATGGGCATGGCCTCTTTATGTTTTTTGCTGCATATGAAATGTCACACTTGGCATTAATTAATATTTTATTGTTAATTAATCCATAAGATGTCATCACAAACCCAAATCCGTCTCATTTAGGATGATATGAAACGGAGACGAGCTGCGAATCCTCACGTGTCAGTGCTTTTATGTCATAAATTATTAATCAGTTATTAAAATGATGGCAGGGGTTAAACGTCTAATCTCTTTTTGTGCCACCGTGCAGGACTTAACCCAGGAAATAGTGCTGCGAGAAGCTGTGAGATCAAGTGAAAGAGTCAAGCCACTTCTGCTGCGTGCGTGTGACTGAGTGTGCACTTTGTCTATGGATTTCCTGCTGTCAATAGTTAATGACGGCTAATAATCACCTTTTGTGGCCGTGTGATTGCAGCAGCAGCAGCAGTGATCGTGTTTTCTCTCCGTGTAAGCCAGGCGTAGATGCAGTCTGAGTAATTTGTGTGAATTATGGCTGCACCATCGCTGATACTAGCGTCGGACATCAAGCCAACAGCGGGGCCAAATTACAGTATCAGTATATGAGAAATTTTCCAATACTATAATCCCACAGCGAGGGCAATATGCGACATCAGCGATATAAACACTCCACTGTTTTTACACGGCGCTGACAAACAGTGGGGGGGTCATAATACCAAGTGATATGAATATGAATGTTGTTTTTATAGACGGCATCATCGTCTATTATTGTTTGTCCTGCATTTGTTTGTCCTGACTTTGAGGTTTGTTCTGTTCTCGTGTCATTAACTGTGTTTTTCATGTTGATGTGTGATAAAACGCCGCTGAATATGATGTCCGCACACACAGGCACGGAGCATTACTGGTAATTTGTGTGTATATGTAATATATGTGTATATATAAAAGGCAGATGAGTACTTGGGTAATTTAAAAAACATCAAAACAAGCCACAAAATCCATTCCACACCTCTTAAATGCAGCCTGAAGTTATGGCTCTAATAAGGACTGTGCAGGAGATAAATGGCATTAACGGCGCCGTGGTCGTGGTCCGGGTTGTGCTCTTTGATCTCCACCGCCGGGCTTTATGATATCTTGTTATCTGACATGCCGGCTCTCATGCCTCTTGTATCAAAACGCCGCAATTCCTTTTCATGTTATAACAGGAGGCTAACGCACGTCCTCCATCGATTTTTAGAGGAAGACACAATGAAGAATGGCGTCGTGTAAAACCTGCCAGCAAACACTTCAATTATACTCGGAGCCCCGCAGTGGATATCCAGATAAAAATGATGAGTGTATAATTGATGAAGTGACAAAAGCACAAGAGATTCTCTGTATGAAATTAATAGATTCGACAGTTCTTTGTTTCTTTCCTGGCTCGGCGATGATTATGAAGTGTAGACCTGGCTGTCTTTTTATTTTTATTAGATATTAATGATCAGACTGACATATTTTTATATCTTTTCCCATCTGTCCCTGCTTTTCTCTTCTCTTTCGTCCGCAATCGTCTCCCCATTTCCTCATCTCCTCCCGTACTTCCCGTGT
Organism: Larimichthys crocea; assembly: GCF_000972845.2. NCBI lineage: Eukaryota > Metazoa > Chordata > Actinopteri > Sciaenidae > Larimichthys > Larimichthys crocea. Next base: position 6,164,656 of record NC_040013.1, read on the forward strand.
CCAGAGGAAGTCCAACAGAGCAAAGGAGAAGAAAGCCCGGCGCCTGGAGGAGAGGGCAGCTATGGATGCCGTCTGCGCCAAGGTGGACGCAGCCAATAAGGTAACCATGGTCACATGGAGGCTTTTAGTGGGAACTTATGTGGAGTTATTTCAGGAACGTGGAGTCATCTCGTCCAAGAAACGGTAGACTGAGGTGTTTGAAGCTGCTTACCGACTGCAAAAACGAGCCAAAACCTTTGCAGTTGTGCGGCCCTCACAGCGTTGATGTTAAAAATAAATGCACTTTTGAGACCGTTAAGTGCTTCACATAAAAGCATCCACCGCTCGGCTCTTTGTGTGCCGTTTCAGGCTTTCCAGTGGATTCAGATTACATCGAGCACGGCCCTTTTTTTTTTTTTTTTTAATCTGCTTTTTATGAGCTGTGATTTCCCTCATTTGTTAAGCGACGCTAATAGACATGGTTCCATGTAATGACACCAAAAAAATGGGGATGCCCTCCATAGCCTAATTACACCCGTAATTGATATTCACATCCAAAGTGAGGCCAAATAAAGTGCCATATGTTTCTTTATGGATAATTAATCGGCGTCCTACCCATGTCGTGGAGCACACACAGCAGACGGCTCCTGTAGCTCGGAGTTGTTAGGCGTTAGTAAAGCTCGCACACTTGCAGTAGCTGCTACAGACTAGCTGTGGACAGGCCTGCCTGCTCTTATTACTTTTCTGTGTCACTTTGTCCCAAAATGGGGCACTCACTGTTGCACAGTGTTCTCTCTCTGTCTCTCTCTCGCCGCCTCTTTCCACTGTTGATGTGCCAACGGAGAAGGAATGCAAGAAATTCTCCCAAAGTAACATTTATTTTCTGTTTATGCTGCTGTCAACAGTAATGAATCTTCATTTAGACGATTGTTTCCAGTGAACAACCGGTGTATTCACTGCATAGAGGAAAAAAAAAAACTGATGTGATGTGGAGGAGAGCTCAGAGGTCACAGGGTCAGAGTGAGGAGCTTCATTTGTTTGTTATCCTGATCTTTAAATATCTCTGTTAGTTTTTATTTTGATTTTTTTTACAGCCGCATAGCTAACATGTTTGTCCTCATAATCTCTAACCTGAGAATATACTCTCAGTGCCAAGGAAAACCTGCCTTTGTGGGCGCTTTTCTATGAGTGACTAATGGAGCTTTAACACTAATATCCCTGTAATTTTCCTGCCTGTACAGGACCTCATTTGCTCTATTTAGGCTCTGGAGCCTGAAATTGATCCTGAGGGATGCTTAGTCTCTCCTACTCTCGTGTTTCACAGAAGCACTGCGTTGACGAGTAAAATAAAGAAGTGTAGCGGTGCAGCCAGCGATCATTTTCATCAGGTTTAATGTCATTTTAACGACGAATCGTCTAATCTCTAAAACGTCACAACAAATTCCCACTGATATTTTCCAGAGCCGTCTGTGAAAGTCTTTAAGCATCCTGTTTTTGTCCAACCAACAGTCTATAACACGTTTTGTTTACTGCTGTTTAATACAAATAAAAGTAGCTCATCCTCACATTTTGAGAAGCTGGTGCCAGCAAGTATTTGACATTTCTGCTCAAAAAGTGGCTGATTTGTGTGCCGCAGAATTATGTTAAGCTCATCGATGCACTGAACATCTTTTTAAAATATGTGTACAGTGAATTTCCACCCGGGAAAGACGTGATACTCTTGTGTTTTTTTGAAAATCTCGAGCTAATTTTGCCCCTTCTCCACACAGCTCGATGACCCACTGGCTGCCTTCCCAGCCTTCAAAAAGTACGACAGAAATGGGTACGGATTGCTTCGCATGCCTACAAAGAAGTTATTCAGTGTTTCATGAAGTACATACTTGTTTGATTTTTCTCCATGGAGGGCAGAGTTGGTCTGCTGATGGTATTTATGTCTTCTCTTTGTCTTGACTTAGCTACATGATGTTTGATGTTACTGACACGGTTTACTTCTCTTCCCCTGCAGGCTGAACCTGCAGATAGAGTGTAAGAGAGTGACCTCCCTGAACCCGCTGTCTGTGGAGTGGGCCTTCGAACTCACCAGAGCCAACATGCAGACACTGTAAGACACTGTAGCTCTCGAGCAGAGTGATGAATGGCCGGGCTCACGTAGATATGAATAGTAGATTACAGCTGGGAAGAAGTGCAGACGAGCCAGAAATCCTTTGTGCACAGGAGAATTGGAGAGTGACATTAAACAGCCGCAGAGTAAGACGTGGATCAGAGCGTCTTTATGAGTTGGAGCGTGCGAGCCTGCAGAGCAGAGGCAACGTAGACAGATTTGAGACAGAGGCAGAGTAATTACTACAATTTATCTTGTCTCGCTTTGCCAGAATTTGAGTGTTCAATTTTGCAAACGGCAGCCAATCGGCCGAAGCTAAATTTGATCCATTTTGGAAAACGTGTCACTGTCAGAGCAGCATGATGACAGGAGTGGGGGGATTAGTCTGCGTGATCCGGCTCGAGTCGACCCACTTTTTTTTTTTTCGCCGTGCCCGCAGGTATGAGCAGAGCGAGTGGGGGTGGAAGGAGAGGGAAAAGAGGGAGGAGATGAACGACGAGAGGGCGTGGTACCTGCTGGCCCGCGACGGCGACTCCGCCCCCGTGGCCTTCTCTCACTTCCGATTCGACGTGGAGTGCGGGGAGGAGGTTTTATATTGGTAAGAGACGCGAGACGCGAGTTTTTGCAGAGCCGAAATTCCAGCAGCCGATGTGTTTCACCTGTTTTCCGTTGTGTTGACTCTGCAGCTATGAGGTGCAGTTAGAGAGCAGAGTGCGGAGGAAAGGACTCGGCAAGTTCCTCATCCAGATACTACAGCTCATCGCTAACAGGTAAAATCCAGAGAACAGTTGTAAGACCGTGAATCCCGTCAGAGTAACACATCTTTAGTTTGTTTACAAGAAATCTGTCATGACACCCTGAGGTGAATCTGTTTGTTTCTTTCTGTCCAGCACGCAGATGAAGAAAGTGATGTTGACAGTTTTCAAACACAACCACGGGGCTTATCAGTTCTTCAGAGAAGCTTTACAGTGAGTATGACTCAGGATGTGTCATTAAAAAAAAAAATATGGAGAAACTTGAAGTTTAACCGTGAATGTTTTTTTTACATTTTTTTTATTTCTGTAACACGTAATCAGTCTTTGAACAGGCTGATAAAAACACTCGTCACTTGGGCGAGACTGCAATCTAATGTCCAGATATGCAGCGTCTCCGAAGCTTCCCCTCTAAAGCAGTGCTTCCCAACCTGGGGTGGGGGTCGCAAGGTTCAGTCTGAAAGGTCGTGAGGTTCAGTCTGAAAGGTCGTGAGGTTATTGACAGGCTATGTAAGCAGAAAAACATTTCTATAACATTTTCCTCTAATATTTGCTCTGTTGTCTGACAAAATACTGGTTTAATTTGAGGTATTAGCCATTTATTCAAAAAAAACTGTATTGGAACAAATCAAGGTGGGGGGGGGGGTGACTAAACATGTTCAACAGATTTTTGGGATGTCGGTAACATGTAGTGAGGGAGTTTTCTGGTTTTAAAATCAGGCTCATAGATGCAGAAGACGTTTCAGTGTTGATGGCTGCCTTCACACCCCTCCCTCTCCCTCCGTCTGTCTGTCTGTCTCTCTCTGTCTGTCTCATATTTTAGGTTTGAGATCGACGAGACTTCACCAAGCATGTCCGGTTGCTGCGGCGACGACTGCTCTTACGAGATCCTCAGCCGGCGGACCAAACACGGCGAGGCCTCGGCGGGACACACCCACGGCGGTGGGCACTGCGGTGGCTGCTGCCACTGATCCAGCTCCAGCTTATCCACCTTTTACGATTTGGGTTTAAAACAAAAACAAAAAAAACAACAAAAAAAACAACAAAAAAAAGCCAGCAACTTTTCATGGCTGTGTGTGAAAGCTTGAGCTGCCTGCTACTACTGCAAGCATTTTGAGTTTGAACGGCTGTAGATGAACCGATGGTGGAATACCTGGCTACAGATATTGATGTCGCATTATGGATTGAGATTTACGTGTTTTTGTTTTTTTTTGTTTTTTGTGTGTATTCCTGCTACAAAAGCAGTATGCAGTGTGAGCTTTCACACATAGCTCCTGTTTGTTTGTTTGTTTGTTTGTTTGTTTGTTTTTTTCTTGGTTCAGTGTCCAAGCCATCTCTTCTCATTCTCTTATCCCAGTTAATGATGACAATTAGTAGTTTCCCAGTCGAGAACAAGCTAAAGCATTGCTGACAATTCTCTACCACTGCAACGAACCTCATCCCATCCTGCTTCTCCCCTCTTCTCGCGCGCTATACTGTATCCGATCACAGCGCAGCACGCCTCAAACTTTCACTCGGGACCTAAAAGTGTTTGCGATAGCCTGGCTGTATTCTAGAAACTTACTGCCTCACGTCTAGATTGCTCAAGCGTAAGACAGGATTTAGTGGTAAATATTGGTAAATCATGCAGTCACTCAGTTACCACGTCTAATAAGCAGAGTTTGTCGGTTTCTGTTATACAGCTGAGCTCTTTGAGATTTGTTTCACTGAATCATGGTCCCAGCGTTATGCTACAATGTGTCACGCTTGGGTCTCAGAAAAAGTCTTGAAGCGTTACTGTACTGTGATATCACCCGTTATGTTGCAAGTTCTAAACATAATCTAAACATACGGCTTGGAAGTTATTTTTGTAACAAGAGCACTGCAGCTAGCAGCAACCGCACTGTTTCAAGCAGTCCGTTATACTACTTGTTACAACATTACAGTATAGCATTGGCACTACTCATCTCCTCTCTTCATGTCTCCCCCGCTTTTAATTTTTCTAACTTATGAGATGTTCAAGATTGCCTTTTTTTTTTTTTGTTTTCTCCCAGTGAAACGAGTAAAACTATTTTAAATTGTAAAGCTGCATCCGACCCTGAAAATAACCCCGGTGTGACCCTCTCAACTTGCTTTAACCGTCGGAGGTACATGAAGCCACACGGCGTTCTCTAGTTAATTAAATCATTCGCTCTCATTTTCACGCTCTCTTCTTCCCGTTTCCATGCTTACAGACAGACTGATGTCACCTGCTCTAATGTGTCACATCCTCCCTTCTCTCTCCTTTTGTTTTCCATCCTCCCTTCACGTCCTAAAGGCACCGAATGATGACTGCAGACCCGTTTCTGTTGCTTTAGTCACTTCTTGCTTGCCTCTTCGTCCACTTTTCCGAGAGGTACTAACCATAAACGAGTTGATGTTGACGCTACCTTTTTAGCTGTATTTAAAAAATACTCCAGACCATCCTCCATCCCCTCTCTTACACACATTTCTGCTAGCATGAGCAAATCATATTGATTTAACATGGATGAGGATCGGTAGAAGTCACCGCTTCATTATGTGGCCGTTTGAAGCTGGATGCTGTTAACTCGGAGGTAGAAACATGGGTTGGGTGGATGATGGAAGTAATCCTAGAGCACTGACGGTGTTTTTGTTGTTTTGTAGTCTTTATTCCTCCTCCTCAGTCGTCAACTGTTATCCCAGCCCTCCGTCATTTAGTTTGCATGACGAAATTTTCAAAGATCTTGAATAAAACTGGTGGTGTAAATCAGGATTTCGCAACAGCGGTGCTGCTTCTGCGTCACTGTCTGAGCTCTGAAATCCTCACGCGGTTTCACAGTGTTGCTTTAATACTTACAGACAAATCTCCCACGAGAATCAGTGCATGTTAGAAGTATGTGAAAGGGTTGTGTGAAATTTAAAGCTAATGCTGGTGTTTAGTATCCCTTAAAGCATCTTGGCGCTGTAAGATTTGGGTAAAGTTGTGCTGCCAAGATGTTTGAAGGAGTCCCACGACATTACAACCTGGAACTGCTCTGATCTTGTTGATTCCGTTTCGTACAAAACCTTCAGGGTATTTTTTTGAACGGTTCAGGTGCGAGTCGGCTGAAGCCCTATCTAGAAACCACCACAAAACCCTTTAATTCCAGGACTGTAGTCAGTTTGTACAGATTTTACATGTGGGCTGAAGGAGTGGGAAAAAAAAACATTGTGGATGTAAAGATTCCTCTGTCTAGTGTGGCTGTGAGGAGATTTAAATTGGTACGTTTTGAAACGCTTTTTTAAAAAAAAGGAGGCTCAACTTGAGATTTCACACATCGAGTATGTGAAACAGGGGAGAGTAAAATGTGAAGAAACACCTAAATACTGAATTAATCTGTGTTACACAAGAACAAAATGTTATTTATCACTGAAAGAACGACCAGGTTCGGATCCTGGGGTGAAAGTTTCTGGCCGTTTCCAGACTGGGTAGAGACAAAAAACAAAAAACAAAATCATCACCTGGAGACGACATATCGGTGTCTCACGATGATCATGAACAACATATTTCTTGTTTTAGTGCTAGACTACCTTCTGATAAGTACAGTAAATCATTTTTTTTGTACTACATAAGTTACAATAAAAAAGGATGTTGTACATAGTGGTAGAATATCAACCGACTGACAGTCTCTCTCTCTCTCAGGTTAATCAAACGTAATCAAACCTCATCGTACATTTAACAACCATGTTGTCAGTTAGCTGTTGACTGGATTGGCTGCAGCTCTGACCTAGAGTCAGTTTTTGTTTGTGTGTCATTGTATTTAAAGAAAGTGTTCTTATTAGTTTTATGTTGCAGTAAACGGAAAACACTCCTTTTGCCTTGTAAATGTGAAATTGCATGAAAACGAATGACGCAATGTTTGAACTGACTCTAGATCAGCGCTTAGTTGTTACATTCAATCCAGACAGGTGGGCTGTCTTTTAAAACAAACAAACAAAAAAGGCTTACTGGAAGGAAAAAAAAAATTGTTTTGTGAAAATATCCTCAGTTTGAAAATGAGCCTGAACTTAACCAGTTTTCTTTTAAGTCAGTGAGAACTTTTTATTTTAGAGAATGGTTGCATACCCTCACAGACTCACAGATCCTCCTCTTGGTCTCTTCTCTCTGTGTTTTGTATATATATAAATATATATACATAAGCTGTTGTGGACTCATCTTCACTTTCATTTCCTGGCCTTTTACAGGTGAAACACTTTTTTAAACATGACGTTGAAAAGAGAAAAAAGGAAAAAAAAAACCTCCATGTTTGAGAGCGAGTGTTAGAACGGTCCTGTCCATAAACGACAATGAAAGGGAAAACTAAGTCATTATGCCTTGTCAGTGTTTTATTTGTATGTTACAAATAAAGGAAAGTTGTTTGACTTTTCAAGAGATGCCTTTTTTTGTTTATTATTTATTTTCAAGGAGACAAATGCATAGAAGCCAGTTTCTGCCTGGAAAAGGAAAATAGTTTGATTAATTACGATAAAAATGTGAGTGAGTGAAGTGTTTGCCCCCTTTCTGATTTCTTATTTTTTTGCGTGTTTGTCACACTTAAATGTTTCAGATCATCAAACAAATGTAAATATTAGACAAAGATAACACAAGTAAACACAAAATGCAGTTTTTAAATGAAGGTTTTTATTATTAAGGGGGGGAAAAAATCCAAACCTACATGGCCCTGTGTGAAAAAGTGATTGCCCCCTAAAACTAATAGCGAGTTGGGCCACCCTTAGCAGCAACAACTGCAATCAAGCGTTTGTGATAACTGACATTGAGTCTTTGAAAGAAAGAAAGAAAGAAAGAAAGAAAGAAAGAACTCAGTAGTACAACAATAGTACTTTATTGATTTTAATGGATGATTTTTTTGTTGCAGCAGCATTTACAAGTAACAGAACAGGCACACACTGTACACAGGCATGAGGTAAAACAATACAAATAGAATAAACTAAGCAGGAAGAACATATGGTTCTACCTCTAAAACATACATAAGAGAAATATGCATATTGACTCTTGTGCAAATGTGTATTGTGAGTATGTCAGTTATGACTAAGTCAAAAATGGATTTCAATTCAATCAGTAATTAGATGCTAAATTGATGAGTCAAAATCATTTTATACATTTAATATATAGTTTGACAGATTGATAAATCTGTATATTTTCATACATTATACTTTACTCCCCTTTAAAGACATAAATATTGTTTTATCAGCCATTATTTCAAAGTCCTCTTGTGGAACTGTTGCCACCGCTTCGTTGTAGTGGGGGGGGGACTCCTTACTGTGTTGCAGTACAACAGGAAGTTGTTGGTACATTTGCTGCCTCGCTGAGGTGGATGAATGGATGGAGGCTCTGCTGATGGATGCTCTGCTGATGGAGGAGCTGTGTCTTCGCTCACGTCTGTCCAAGATGCCGTGAGCCCTTCAGGCTCGTAACTAAACTGCCGCCGCTGCTGATACTTAAAGATTTCTCTCCTCCGGTGAGTTCACGGAGCCTGTCAGGCTAACGTAGCTTAGCTCGCGTCGATTCATCACCAGGTGAAAATGCAAATTCATATCAGCTGACGCACACACACACACACACACACACACACACACACACACACACACACACACACACACACACACACACACACACACACGCACACACACACACACACACGGCTAGCCTCAGCTAGCTTCACGTTAATGTTGTTAAACGGGGATGCTAACCCTGCGAGCTAGCCGTCTGGCTAAATGAGAATTTAAAACATCTCCACAACCAAGACAGGAAACCTAACACCTGATAAAAGAGTCGTAAACAAACCCTGCAGACTCTTATTTAATGTTTTCTGTGTCGTCCTTTAGCTGCTCCAGGGTACCATGGCAACGAGGATGAAGCTGAAGCTGAAGACCGTGTTCGTGCTCTACTTCATGGTCTCCCTCCTGGGCCTCATCTATGCACTGATGCAGCTCGGTGAGCAACTTTATTTTTCCATTGTGGTCCTCAGACAAAGCTGTGATTGTGTGTCCAAGTTGCACAAGCAGAAAAAAAACTTTTTAACTTGTCTGTCGTGTCTCCACTTTGCAGGTCAGCGCTGCGACTGCACCGAACACGACATCCCGAAAGACCGTACCATATCTCGGCTGCGGGGGGAGCTGCACCGTCTTCAGGAGCAGATAAGGAAGTCGGAGGCGACCAAGCAACCCCAGAAACCGCCGGCCAGGCAGCCCACCGTCTTTGTCATCACCCCGACATACGCGAGGTAGCTGAGAGTTTCCTGCTCGCTCGTCTCCACCCTCCTCCTCCTCCTCCTCCTCCTCTCTCGCTGTCCACATGCACCTCTGATTTCTGTCCGCCTCTGTCTCAGGCTGGTGCAGAAGGCCGAGCTGACTCGTCTGTCCCAGACCTTCCTCCATGTTCCTCAGCTCCACTGGATCGTGGTGGAGGACTCGCCGCACAAGACGCCACTGGTGACTGATCTCCTGGTGAAGAGTGGCGTGACCTACACACACCTACACATGCCCACCGCCAAGGACCGTAAACTGCAGGAGGTGAGCAGAAAAACCAACAGTCTTTCCTGTTTTTGTCCTTTTAAAATTAAAATTTTCCAAAAATAGTGTTTGAGCCTGAATACTCTCTCTCCTCCTCAGGGTGACCCCAGCTGGCTGAAGCCCCGTGGCGTCGAGCAGAGGAATGAGGGTCTACGGTGGCTCAGAGAGGACAGAAGGGCTCAACCGGGAGGAGACAACCAGCAGGGAGTGGTTTACTTCGCTGATGACGATAACACATACAGCCTGCAGATATTTGAAGAGGTTGGTGATCCACAGTAGTGGATAGGTGTTTTTAAAACGTGCAATGACTCAACATGATTGTCTTGTCTCAGATGAGGAGTACCCAGCGAGTATCAGTGTGGCCGGTGGGGCTGGTTGGAGGGATGAAATACGAGAGGCCCGTGGTTGAAGGAGGAAAGGTACGTGCCTTTATATGTTCAACACAACTCAAGTCTTCTTACCGTCTTTTTCAAGAGTTTTCACAGTTTTCTTTATCGTGGAGATAACTGACTTCTCGAGATGTGACCTCAGTTTGGAATTTAAGTCATGACAGCTGAGTAAAGTCCATCAGCTGAGAAAGACTGAGATGTGGTTGAAGCCTAAAAAAAATCTTTGTAAGTAGACCCTTGAAACAAAGTTTCTGCAAGTTCAAGAGTTTCATGCTTTTTCTTACATCTTCACAATATAAAAATGTTATAAATAGATTTTTCAAATATAAAATTACACTAAAAAAACACTGACTGTCTCTGTAACTCATTTCCAGTCATATTTTCTCTCATATTTGTTGACACTGATCTTGATTTTTAAAAAAGACGATCATCAAGTGCAGCATTTGAAGCTGATATCTAATAATATCAACAATTCTCTTCTCACAAAGTCCATTTACTGTCTTATCAGAGCCACGTCAGCAAAAATTTGTACCATTACGCAATATTGTATTTATGTTTTTTGATGACTCTTCTCAGGTGGTTCGCTTTCATACCGGCTGGCGCCCCAGCCGTCCCTTCCCGATGGACATGGCCGGCTTCGCCGTGTCCCTAAAACTGGTCCTGTCCAATCCAGAGGCTTGTTTTGATGGCGAGGCACCAATGGGCTTCCTGGAAAGCAGCTTCCTTCAGGGATTGGTTACCATGGACGAACTGGAGCCCAAAGCGGACAACTGCTCTAAAGTACGAGTGTGTATGTGTGTGTTAGAGAGAGAGAGAACACTTGAGGAACATGAGTGAAAGATGTTAACGATGTGCATGCATGTTGTATTTACATGTCGGATCATGTGTGTGCGTTTTGTAGGTGCTGGTGTGGCACACACGGACAGAGAAACCGAAGATGAAGAGAGAGGAGGCTCTGCACGCTCAGGGACTGGGTTCAGACCCTGCGGTGGAGGTCTGAGGGACACACACACACACACGCACAATCACACACACACACACATACACACTGTAAAGCGTACTCTGCTGTTTAATGCTGCATAATGTAACTCTGCGTTGTAAATACTGTAAAACAGAAAAACATCAGTTCGAGGTGACATTTAAACTCAGCTGGTTACGATGTCTGCTCTTTTCGTGTCAGGTAGTAAACGTACGTGTGTGTATATATTGAGTGAGTGTTAAAGCTGTGCTGCCTGTATGTTCATGTACGTATCAGGGTTTTTTTTTTCGTTACAGTTAGTTGACTTTATCCAGCAGCGCAGTGGATGAAACTCTGGAGTTTAAACAGTCGCCTGATGGGGGCGCCAGTTTTTAACCTTGCAGGGCCGTGCTGTTACACCACAATACACTCGCAGCTGGAGGAGCGATGCAGACGTATCTGTAGGGTGAACTCCTTCCTCTGCAGTGTAACTCATTCCTGACAGTGGCTCTGGCTCTTGTTTCCTCTGCTGATCTGTAATCGGCATCTTTGACTGATTTCTAAGATACAGTTGCGACAGAGCACTTTGTTCATGCATGGCTTCTATTTTTGCGTGGCTAGTGTCCATGTGATTGTATTCAACCATGTTTCTTTTAAAAAAATCATAATCACAGCACGATAAAAAGCTCTATACAACCTGTCTAATCCAAATGTCTGCGTTTGCTATCAAGTTAATAGTATTGTGAAGCAAAGGTAGTGCAAATGCGCATTTCTTGACAGTAAGCACTTCATAACATGAACAAAAGACACAAAACACACTCATTTATTTAAAGAAATACGCCACAATAGCCGTCACCTCGTATTTATTATGCTCTCAAACACCTGTGTCACAAACACATGGTGCAACTTAGCAACACTGTTCTGCAACATAGACATAACATACAGAGGAAGGTTTCACACCCAGTGTAGCTTTAGTGTTAAAGCTCAGAGCTCACTATTAGTGTTAATAGTGTCATAGCACAACAAGTAGTTCCAACCAGCTGTTTTTAGTGATTTTTTGTTTTTAACAACTTGTGGAATCCATTTATAGGCCATTTGTTCTTCTTATGCAAAAGCACGCCGTCCATGTTACATTTCCACACTCTGACACAAGAAAAAGACTTGAATTTGCCTTTTTAATAGGCAGGAAATCCCTGGTACTTTTACAGTAGCAGTATAGAGTGTATTTGAATGAATATGAATTGAATTACTCAAGCTGCGTTTGATTATCTTCCCTCAGAAGTTGGAAGAACAAAGAGCGAAACAACACGCATCGAGCGAGTGCTCCTCGGCTACTGCTGTATGATACTGTAAAAACAAGCTAGTGCCTGCTTAAGTGTAATTTAGTGCCTGTAAGTTGATTCTCCAACGGTGTATAATGTATTTATTACTGTAATATCGTTCTTTTCATTGTACCATGTGATGATGTCTGTTCTCTGGCCTTGAAAATAAACCTACATGATGTAAAACATGTTTCGTCGTTGTATTTTGGTGTTTTTAGTGTTTAGGATTTAGCCAACTGAACACCCCTCACCTCACCCTCCCCTGTCAGATAGTATAAGGAACCTAAAGTGTGTGTGAAACTTGTGAAAAAATCTAGTTAGTATTTGGTTTGTCCATTCTTGGCTACCGTAGAAACATGGTGATACAATAGGGCAGACTCTGGAAAATGGAGCTGCTCACTCCGTAGATATAAAAAAAAAACTAAAAGTCTAAAGTAACAAAAACAATCATTCTTATTCCCAGATGCTTATACACAAATGAAAACATACTTATGACTAGTATATTCCGTATTTGACTAGAATAAATCGAAGTCTAACATACTGGACCTTTAAACTTCAGTGATTCATGGTTATCTCAGTTTACCAAACGTGTGATCAGTGTTTGGGAATGGAACACTATGAACTAAAGTATTGTTAAGGTCCTATCTTGTATCTCAGCTGTGTAATAGTTTTTGTTACTTATCTCTTGAGGTATGTACCTATGCAGATTGTTTTGGTTGTTCTTGCCCAGACTGGACTGATCCTACAGTACCCACGTTCTACTTAAAAACACAGCAGACTCCACTGATGAGTCTGAAAATCAGGAACAAGACTAAGCATTCAGAGGTGAATGTCTAAAATAAGAGCCCCCCCCCCCCTGCCAGCTAGTTTAAGAAATGCTGACTTGACAAAGCAGTTGAATGACTGTCTCGACTGCTTTATTTGAAACGCAGCCAGCAGCACATCTGTTTTCTGTAAGGTAACACTTGACTGACTCACTGTCACTCTTCACAGACTTGTCATACAGTACGTCTGTGATGTTTATCACTTGTATCTGTCTGCTTATGTTCTCACCTGTGGTTGAAATTAAAGTACTTTTACTCAAGTACTGCACTTAGGTACAGTTTTAAGGTACTTGTACTTTACTTAGTATTTTCATTGTTTTACACATTGCAGAGGGAAATCTTTAACTTTCTTCTCAACAACATTCATTTGATTGGTTACTAGTTACTTTTTAAATGAAAGTTACTTTTAAATGAAAGTAACAGAAAGTGCGAAAGGTTTAAACATGAAGATATATATGTATGATTCTATTGATAATAAAGTAAACTAATGTATTTGTTTACATTAGACACACACACATTTCGATGGTGATACTTCTGTTCTTTTAGTGAGATATGAAATGACTTTCACTTGTAACAGAGTACTTATTGCAGTATTCATGGTATTATTCCCGCCTACTTCTTTAATTCTGTGTTATAGGTTTTCTCTTTGTGATTTCTCCAGTTTCATCAACAATTATCTAACTACAGCACCAAAACCCAACATGCCCCTGCTTGAATGTAACCACAGCAACCTACTTCTGGCGTCTGGTACCGTCATCACTGTTTATCCATGTGGGCGGTGATTCTCTAACCTCAACACAGCTGAGGTTTTTACAGGCCTGCGTGTGATTGACAGCTGTTACACCCTCGCCTGCTCTGTGACTCTATATGGAGTGTCAGGGAGGTGCGAGGCTACCTCATCGGCCAACACACAGTCACGCAAGGCTGCTAAGATGAAGTTACACCAGGAGGTGAGTAAGAGGATCTGAAGTCACAGAGCCAGACACGCCATCTTTTGATCCACCATGATACATACACCTGTAGACCAGATTACTTATGACATGAGGAAGCAGTTTAATTACTGTAACCTTTAAACTATCATCATCTGCACTGTCATGCTTTCACCCCATAAATAACACTTATGTGTTGGCCTGTGTGTGTGTTTTCCTGATGTTATTGTGTCCATACCCAGCGTACATGTGTGTGCATGTACAAGACGGTGTGTGAGTACTGTACATCCTGAAGCTGACTTAGGAAAAGTGTGTAGGCATGTAGATAATTACACAACACACACACAAACACACACCCAGACACAGTGTTTACAGTCCAAACAGATAACATTCAGTGACCACGCTCATTCATTCAATCTACATTCTTTCCATTAGGATACACCAGCTTATCAGTAAAGAGTCGGATTCTGGACACATTAGTGGATACAAAGGCAAATGACCATATTTCAGAGGCAGCCATTGTGAACTTGATCTCTATTTATAGAGGTATGCAATTACAGGATTTCTTATGCCACTAATGCATAGTTTGCATAAGAGTTAACAACGGGTTATTAATGAGAAATTGCCCTCTCCAATCCATCAAGTGACCTCTGACCAGCCGGTGTGAAAATGAACTCAGTTTTGTTTTGTTAAATTGGATGAAGGTCGAATTAATTAACATGCTCAATTTTATATGCCTTGATTTCAAAACCTCATACTGATATGCCTTTAGACTGACAACCGATGTTTCAACATTGAGATCATTTAATTTCAACATATACCAGTGAGCTCATATTATCAGCTGAAAAGTTTATTGTTGTTATAAATTGATAAGTTGAACCTGAACCTGTCCAGTTGTCGGTTTCCCCCTCATTTATATCCTCAATTATATGTCACTGCTCCCCTAAAATGAGCTGGGTCATAACAATACACATCAGGTTATTTGTGGTTTGATTTTCACTGTGAAGATTGAGAAGATACACTTTATCTGTCAAGAATAAATCGCATTGTCACAATCATTTCATGAGAAGAGGTCAAAATATTGCATTGCAACTTAAAGCAGTGGATTGAGTGGCCTCCAGCCAGCAAACGGAGGGAGTGAGGGAGAAGGGTAAAACCAAGACTATCTCCTATACCATGAACCAAAGGGCCACCAAGATACATTAACTGCGCCAGGAGCTTTGCATTCTCAAGAAACAGTACGAGGAAGCTACTGACGAGGAGACGCAACTATTAGCAGAGCTGCAAAACATCCTGCGGAAGAAGCTGAGGATCCTCCGCAGAGCAGAGTGGAACCATAGACGGGAAAGAGAGAGTGCCAGGAAGCGAGCAGCCTTTATAGCCAATCCCTTTGGCTTCAACAGAGGAAGTGAATCGCTTCCTCCAGGATACAGTGAGCAATTCCCTGAGAAAGCAAGAGCTGGGACCCAACAAAGCTCTCATCAGTCCTGGCCTCCCAACAACCTGAGGGAGCCAAGCCTGAAGGAGGTTGAGGAGATCATCAAGGCAGCTCGCTCAGCATCTACTCCAGGCCCCAGTGGTGTACCCTATTTGGTCTACAAGCATTGCCCAGGGCTTTCTCGGCACCTGTGGAAGAGTTTGAAGGTGATTTGGAGAAGCTTTGATTTCATCAAAGCCAAAAGAGATTTCATCAAAGCTGGAGAGAAGCCCCAGGCATGCCCGCAACTAGCAACAGGCCTCCTCCACACTGCCTCTGACTGAAGTTCCCCCAGCATGAAGTCTCCGTCCAGACATGATCATTACCTCTGAGGCTTCAAGACACCTGATCATCCTGGAACTTACGGTGCCCTGGGAAGAGCGTATCGGGGAAGCTAACAAGAGGAAACGTGCTAAGCACCACTAACTGGTGGAGGAGTGCAGGAGAGCTGGAGAACCTTCTATGAGCCCATAGAAGTTGGCTTAGAGGCTTTGCATGGCGTTCACTTTTTCAAAGTCCTTAGCCGTTTGGGTGTTACGGGGCCATTCAAGAGGGCCATTCAATCTGTGAGCGAAGCCGCAGAGAAGGCCACTAAAGTGGCTTTGGATTAAAAGAGCTGATCTGTGGACTGCTACTGGGACGCAAGTTGGGACTTGATCAACCCCGGCTGGGTCGCTTGGGCGAGGGTGTATGATGTTGCGAGAACCGAAACACCTAATGATCCCAGGACACATCACTGAGGATGCGCCCCAGTGCATCCATGAGATGTTTGTTGCACAATGGGCAAACGTGTATTTGTGTTGTGATATGACACTGTAACAGAAACATCTTGGCCCCTTTCATTTGTTTTTTAAAGAGCTGTGACTACAGAGACTTTAAACATGTTATACTGTACGACTAATACGTTTTCCTGTTCACCATCTTAGTTTTATCATGTCAGCATGCACAGTACAGCTGAGGCTGGTGTCGTTAGTTTTGCAGGTACTTAGGAGATCTGCAGTAAAATCAGCTGACGTTCTCCTCCTTTAACTCCCATAAAGGGGAGAGATGCATGACTGTGTGTGTGTGTGTGTGTGTGTGTGTGTGTGTGTGTGTGTGTGTGTATAGAGCTACAGCTGGAAAAGTGCCACATCTAAATATAAAACGTCCTCACACAATAAAGGACTTTGGGTACACCTTACAGTTACTGTCACATTGTCTTGAATACATTCATGAATTGCCATCATCCCTGTGTGTTATGTGTTGGATTGTATGTTGAGGATGGTTGAACGTTCAGCCTTATGACAGCTGAGGATGTTCATGGTTAATGACTGATAGACGCTGATATCAGATAGGGTGTTTGCTGAACTAGTTTTTGGCTGTGGGTGGAGGCATTTTTGTCCCTGTGTGTCATACATCTAAATCACAACTTTATCTATAAGTCAGTGTGTGTTTAAGGATGTAACGAAGGTGTGTGTGTGTGTGTGTGGTTAAGAAGAAAGAGTCAGGGAGAGAGACAAAGAGTCCTTGAGAGCGAGAGTGCTTTGCTGTGTATGTGTGTGGGGCCTTTTTTTTAATTTTTTTTTGCATGTGTGTATTTACTCTGGTGACGACAGAAGTGCAGGTTCGGGCAGGGTGGGTGTGTGACGTGGTGTGTTAGGGGAGTATACTGAGCTCCGAGCTCTCAGTCATTCACTCAAACTCACACACACAAGAGAGACATATCTCACTGCTGCTCTCTCACACACACAGAAGGAAAGAAAGAAAACAGGTAAGACCTCCAACTCTTTCTTATCTCAAACTTTATGTATTTTGATTATTGTTACACATGACATTTTTTAAGATTATCATGTGTCCATAACTTATTTGATGTAAAGACAGAAGTTGTTTCTTCTTACAATAAATGACAGGATGTTAAATTTATTCTTCTCATTCTTTCACTCCTGTTAAATTGATTTTCAGTTTGCCTGCTCTGTTAATCATTTGTTTACACGTCCAACACTGTGCCATTAAATTTGAATGACTTCTTGCCTTTTTTTTGTCTTGTCTGCTTCCTTGTCACGCTCACCCTCTGTTTCCTCTTTTATTTTAAACTCGTGTTCAATAACGTGTTTCTCTATCTTTAGTTTGAAATCTGTGATGTGACAGATCATGTGAGATGATACATGTGACATAACTGTACTCGCTTAGCACAGATTAGGATAGAAAGAATGTATTTAAATGTAGTTTTTGTATTTATTCACCATTGTTGAAACAAATTTGGATTTTATTCACTCAGATACAGAGGTCCTGTAAAAGTCTATGAAAAATTTTAATCTATAGGCGCTATTGCTCAATGAAATGTAAACGTCAAAGCCTATGACTAATTAAACATTATAAATAATACTACCAAGAACTCTTTCCGAGAGTTAAATATGTTGATTATGAGACTCTTTCTCTTAAGTATGAACTGTCTACAGTGTTTTTCTTTAAAAGAGGTGCCATAGTTTTTGTTAAAAAAATAAAAAAAGATAGTTTGTAGATGCTGACAGGAAAGATCAAAAGTGCACTCGAGTAGAGCAGTGTTTGTGCGCACTTGTTTCTTATGTAAGGTTGGACTGAGAATGATTTAAAGGTTAGCTGTCACTAATTTAAACTACGCTGCTCTCGCATTTTTCACCTGTGGCGACAACCAAATCACTCACAGAAGCTGTTTTGCCCTTAATGGCTGATGGAAAATAACCTGCTATAACACATGATACCCTTTTTCTGTCATGTCAAAATTGGTGCATTTGATCCTACAACTGTTTGACATTACTGAGAACGAGTCAACAGTTCAGCTGACTTTGGCAGTGAGTGATAATCGATATGATGTCACTGGTTTTGGCTGCGGTACAGCATCCAACTGGTTAAATCAATGTCAAAGTCTGAGTCCAGGTGTCCATGTTCGTCTGCAGTTCAAAGGACATTGTGTCTTTAACTTTGACATTCAGTTATCATCACAACACTGATAACCCTGACTGATATGCAGCATTACACACATGCACAGTCAAGTCCAAAACAGAACTACTATTGCATTTTATTTGGTTGGGTTATATAACACCATTAATCTGTAATCTCCTTTGGCCCCTATCTTTCAGGGCCAACATAAAAAAAGAAGTTGTGAAGCTCAGAAGACGAAAAGAGTGTAGAAGAAGAAATAAGAAGTGAAAGAAAGATGGCAATTGGCAAGAACTCCAGGAAAAGCTCTGTGCGGAGCTCCGTCCGGGCCCCAAAGTTCCTGGATAAATCCAATGGCTTCTACGGTCGCCTTGATGAGCCTGAGGTCACCGGAGATGTGGAGGAGGTGATGGGAAAAGAGGTGGAGGACAGCAACAGAGAAGAGGGAGTTGTGAGCAACCTGAGCCTGAGTGTGGTGCATGTTTCAGCGGCGGATGAGAAGGAAGAAGCCGAGGTGTTTGGCTTCAATGAAGGGATGATGGAAGACGACGTCGAGACTCTCCTCCAGAGGAAACCCAGTCGGCGCAGCAGCAGGTGGAGGAGAAGCTCCAGGAGGAAGCAAAAGGAGGGGAGAGCCGAGGGGGACGCAGCCCGAGATGAGAGGCCCAGCGTGGGCACAGAGACTCCAGTTGAGCCCGACGTCCTGGAGGGTACTAAGGTGATGATCGAGGTGGAGATGGAGAAAATGAAGAAGCTGGAGGAAGAGAAGAAGGTCATTCACTTTGCGGCCCGCGAGGATGCGGACGACCAGGTCCTGATCAGAGACAAGAAGAGGGGGAGAGATGAGGAGGGAGAGGAGGAGAGCAGGATGAAGAAGGAGCAAGAGGAGGGGATGAAGATGGTAAAGAGGAAGAATTATCGCAAGGTGAGAGAGGATAGACAGAGTGATACAAAGTTAGAGCCTTTCTATCAAAGAAAACTTTCTCACATTTACATATATTCCATATTCAGCTTCAGCCCACCTGGTTAAAGTTTAAGCCCCTCAGGGTTATATAATAGAGTCCTCAGAGTTTGTTGAACAGAGGGCTAAAGTTCTCTTAACATCCTCCACATACTGCACCCTGGCTATTAATCACCATGGAAACTATCACCTTAATAATAGACTGCCACCAGGGTCAAGGTACAGCAGCCACCGGTGTATGTCACCAACCCATTAGGTAACTACCTCCGGTAGGATTTTTCCTTTGCGTCATGTTTAACGACATGAAAAAAGCGAAACTTGAACAGATGTTTCACTAACAGGCTTTTAGCTGTAAACCAGCCTTGGTGTGTTGGTGTGTGTAAACACACAGCGCGTGCTTTAACCTGATTCACGTGTTCAGAAAGATTTTCTGCTTCCATTCAAAGACATGCACAGAGGTGACATTCCTGCGCCTCCTTTATCATGTCCTTTGATCAGTGGAACGAAGTATGGCAGCGTTGACCCGCCTGCTAAACCCACACCATAAGAACATTCCACTGCTGTCAGCCAATCACAACAGAGCCTGACCTCCTGTTAGATAGAGGACGGTCTGTTTTATGTGCAAGGTCGAGTGTCCATTAGATATCTGTATGTTGTGTTGAAACATGAGCCTCCTGTTGCTGCTCAGTCTCTATAAGTGCTAGGCGAATACAAAACAAATTATATATATATGGTTCTTCAATCTGTGAATTAAAACCGCCCAGTGGAATATACAACATATGCTGAGAGGTCACAAGTAGACAGAGCTTTATTTTGAAGGCTCATGGGTCAGAAAGGGTTAGAAAGCACTGGATTAATGATACAACATACACATTTTGACTGATATCACAGCTATTCGACTGTTTAAATCAATAATTGACATGAAGTAAACAGCTTTTGTGATAGTTATACAGCTGGGCAGCTGTACAACACTTTTTTTGTAAACAGGTTTTTAATTTCCTGGAGTTTTCCTGGAACAGACACAGCCAATTTGTATATTGAACAGCTTCTGTAAACTGAAGAGTCTTTCAGTCACGCAGCATGTCACAACTAAATATGCAAAAACAGATTTTGGGATATTTCATGTCATGTATATGGATTGCTAACATGTACCCTCTTGTTCCCATCAGGCCTTGGACCGAGCCCTGCGTCGCGGCTGGGAGGCCTTCATCACCAACCTCTACAGTGTCACGCTCACGCCTGTGACATCATCCTCGCCTTCGCTGCAGAAGAAACAGCAACACAGCTCGGTGTTGGCTGAGCTTAGGTAGAAGTCCATGGATGATTCAGTGAAACCCTTAATGATGCTAAACATCGTGACATTCACCATGACATCAGTGGAGACTTTTACAACCACATGATGTCATGGCATTGATTATTTATGTTAGTTACTGAGTCTTAATTACTCATAAAGTTTACTGCCTTGTCTCATCATGGTGCACATTAATTTACACGCAGACTTCAGGTATTCAGTTGTATATTTATGAGCTGGGGGGGGCCAAGCAGTTCATTTTACATTGACGTCTATGGCACTGGCCTTTATGTGACTGAGTTCAGCTGCTCTGGTTTCCCTCCTACTATGTTGCTAATGTCAGATTTCAGTCAGCGGTGTAAAACCATCTTAACATATTAGCTCCGGACATCCGGTCCACTATTAAGAGCTTGGAACACTTGCCTCCTTTGGTTTAACACTATGAAACTTCTCGTGTTGATGTGGAACTGGAGGGGATGGAAATTTTCATCTGTAAAGCGATGACTGATTAGTGGACTTTAGGTCTGGAGATAATCACATTTCGTGCACGTTAATCAGTGCCATTTATTGCTGTCGGGCGGCTAATCAGTAATCAGGACAAAGCTGTGATTGTGATCCATGAACACACACATGCACATTTGGTAATATTAGTGGATAAATTGCAGCTTTTTTACCAATGTTAACCCATTTCAACAGAGTTTTGTAATCTGTGTGTGCAGTCTGTCAGTGTTTGACTTCCTCATGAGGTAAAGTTCATCTCTCGCTGTGTGTTCTGGTGAAGGTTATTTAACCTGAAGGACAGGACAGGAGAGTGTGTGCATGTTTATGCATGAGAGAGAGAGAGAGAGAGAGAGAGAGAGAGAGACCGAGAGAGAGAGAGGTTATAAATCAGTACTAAACACAGTGATAGGACCGCTGTATGTATTTTGATTGTTATCATTGCAGCTGCACATCATGTTTGTTCTGTAAAGAGAAGTTTCAGTGACCAATCGGTCGTTGGCACTGTCAGGTCAAAAGAGTATTTAAGAACTAACTGTAACTTCAACATGCCACCGAGGATAAGAAGATATAATATGTGATTTTTAATGCATTAATAATTAACCTTTGTTAAAATGATAAATGTTATGTTTACAATAGGCTTGCTGTAATTTCCTGTTATTCACTCTGTATTTAATTTTTATATTACCTCAAGTGCACTCAGTAATTTTTGCAGACTAAACTGTACAGCTGGGAAATATTGCTGTTGCTGTTGTATATAAGGACTGCCTAGAAATGTATATTCATTTTTATTAAAATCTTTTTGTATCCTAATCAAAGCTTCTGACGTCTGTGAACCATTACAAGAAGCACTTTAAATAAAGACGTAATTTATTCTACCGGTTGTGTTTTTCATTTCATGTTCAGAGCAGTTTCAGGATAAATACACACAGCTATAAAAGAAATCTGTCTGTCTTGATTTTAAGTGGCTATAGGCTATTGTTACATGGATGAATCAGAATGAATGAGATGTAAGGCACAACATCACGTCATCATGTAGGAACACCATAGCAACCGTTGCCAAGACACAACCATGTTCTGAAAGGTCAAACCAAATGTTTCAGCTTGGCCTCTAGATTAAAAGAGTTTTGACCCTTTAAGACTACTTCTTGTCTCGATACAACTTAAAGGTAGTTTATGTTCTGCCAGTAATCCCAATTCTGTGAAAACCAAAATACAAAAAGTTCAAGATAAAGCACATAACAAACACAAGAAGAGTGTGAGCAATAAAAATCAAATAAAGTATAGGGCAAAGGATAAAACATGATATAAAGCAAAGAAAGAAATGCTCTATGGTAACTGGTTCTAGTTAGTTGTGTGTAAATGTCTGTGTTATAGATGTAATATTAACTATAAACTTGCCTTTCGGGCTGTGACTAAAGGGGGACAGCTTCCCCTGTGTAACTTGGTCACTTTAATGTCATATGGTAATGAAATGTCACCTTATTGACTCTGTGAATTTTAACTCCACTGATATTACAGACAAGGTGCTTGATAATATGTAGTTCCTGTTCTAATTGAAGGAACAGAAGACAAATAGTTGTCCATGATGAAATTATACAAATCCTCTAAATACAATTTACAACAATGTCACTTGTAATGACACTTATTTCCACAGTTTATAATCAATTCATTTTAAAATCATAGGGAAGAAAATGTCCCTCTGAAATCTGGTAGTATTGATCTATATAGACAGAGGGGATGTAGCTCAGTGGTAGAGCGCATGCTTCGCATGTATGAGGTCCTGGGTTCAATCCCCAGCATCTCCAATAACAGCTTGGGGCTGAAGTAGCCCAGCTTCTTTTGTCTTCTGTTCCTTCGTTTAAAAACAGTCTGCATGTCAAAGTGTCTTCGGGAAAGATACAGAACCCCAAATTGCTCCCTGTAAGTCGTTTAAAGACATCAGGCATCTTCACAAGCTGCTATAATAAAATTAAACTCCAGATAGATGTATAGAAATATATACATAAACCCTCTGTGCAGCAACTGTGTGCAAAAAAATGTGCATTGTGCCATAATTCAAAATCAGCTGTGACAGAATGAGTCTGCTCTCCCTGCACAGAGGGGAGTCTACACCAAATACCTCATATTAATGACATTCAAATGTACCTTTATGCATCATTAGCAAATAACCCCAGCCACGTTTTTTTTTCTCTAAGTATCTTTGCCGCCATCTCGTGGATGTGAAAAACTACATTTTGTCAGCGGAAATGACGTAGTAAAACACATCCTGTACACTTTCTTCAAAATTCATCTGTAACTTTAAAGTCCGTGTCCTGCAAACAGCGAGTTTAGCCTGTATCTTGAACAGTTTCATGAAAGCATTTATTAATTATTCAACAAGTTAAATCTCAAAGCTGAACGCAGCTCGTGGAGAGGTTAGGGCGGTGTTCCCGCTGAAAGTTTGCCCGGTGGGAGGAGCTCTTCAGGCGGACATAAAACAGCGACAGCCCGGCCACTCGGTCCACTTCCTTCTCTGGTCTGCTCGAGGTAAGTCCACGCTCGCTACACATGACTAATTTCATCTTTTTAAGTTTATTAGATATTAAGGAACACTGTAGTGCTATTTATTTAACAATGTAGCGCATTTGTAGTTCATTATTTTTTTAGCCTGTTTACAAGTTGAAGCGTTTTCGCCCGCAGCTTGTATGCGGTGATCTGGTCCCGCATCGAGCAGAGCAGGCCTCAATCTTCAACCATCCGACAGTTAAACACACATATTTAACCTGAATACACTTATTAACGTAAACTACAGCATGTTTTGTAAATGCTGCATGTCGTATTTATAAAAAAAAACACAAGATGACCTCTTGTATGAGCTTTCTCTTTGTGGAGCTGGAGTGCAGGGTTGCATCTAGCAGTGTCTCTCAATGATGATAATTTCACAGACCTGTACTGAATGACTGTGATTGTACTTAATTATTCTGACGTGAGACACTTTGAAGTAGTTTTGCTGAACACGCTGCAAGGAGCGGTCACGTGTTGGTCGGCCATGGAAACTGACCTCCCAGCTGCAGCATGCTAACCCTTTATTATCCTCCTTCTTCTCTAGATGGTGAAGAAACATCCAGAAACCACCTGCTGTGAAGGTAACTTTCTCTTTATGCAGTGTTGCATGCTTATATTACACTGAAGGTGCAGTCTGTAAATGATATGACTTAACATGGAGCCTCATGCTACAGTGATGTCATCTTTGAACTCTCTCACTGAAAAAGTCTTGAGGAAAACTTCATCTCTCAAACGCTGAGTAGCATGAAGCTCGTGTAAACGTGCACGTCTGAAGTCGCTCTTATAACCATGACATGCGTTTTTTTTCTGTTGACCTTCAGGTGTGAGGCGGGTGTGGCTGCGTGCTCTCCATGAGGTAATTAAACCTTAATTATATCCCATTAGTCTCTGGTTATTTGACCTCAGCCTTTTAATTGGCTCGGTGCTACAGTGATGATCTCTGAACTCTCTCTTACTGAATCAGCCTTGAAGATACTTCTTTACCAGATTCTGAGTTGCACACGAGCTAAAACGCAACTGTATCTTGTTGCTGTACTCTGCAGTCAGACTGCCACACAGCCGGACCTGTACTTAATCAAGGCAGCTTATAAAAACCCTCTTGTGTAAATCAAAACTTTGTTCTCCCCTCAGATGTTCGAGGACGGTCCAAGATGAAGCTCAAGCATAAAGTCTCTTGGCAGGTAAGCAAAGCTACTCAGACTAAAATATATTTCAAGGGCCATAATTGATGAATTCAAACAAGACAAGCATATGCCTGATTCTTGTGATGCCAGCCTTTAATCTGATCAGCCCATGAAAACGCTACAGTCCTGATGGATCCACCAGTTTATGGCTAAACTTGTATTTTCTTTATAGGTTGATCTGCCCTCCACTACTTCACTCACTCTTCAGAGCAGCTGAGGTGAGTAAACCAGATTTATTGAGTGTTCAGTAGTGGGGGTGTATATATGATGATTACAATTGACAAGCATATGTCTGATTCATGTGATGTCAGCCTTTAATCTGACCCCCATCCCTGAGATGAATTGGTAGAAACCAGTTAATTCTTAAACATGTGATTGACTTTCTGGTGTTTGTCTTCCAAGGTGACAAGAGTCTGACATGAAGTTGAAGATGGAAGCAACATGGAAGTCTTACAATGTGAGTCTCTACTACTTTGTAAATTATTTTAAAAGGCTTGTCAGAAACGCCTTTCCTGCCATTATTCCATCATAAGACATTTCCGCTACAATTAAACAGACTCATCTGAAGCTTATTGTAAGTGTTGGCACAAATATCCAGCAATGAGATTTAGTCCCAGTAAACACTGGAGTCAAAGGCAAGGTGTTTCTGACTGTTTGAAAGGATGAAATGGGGTAACACCCATTAAACATCTGGACGACTAATGTCACATGGCAGCTTGTCACCAAAGCCCTGATCAAACATTAAAGTCTTAGTAACACAAATGGTTGTCGTTGAACTGTGCTGAAGCGTCTGTTTCTCTTGCAGAGCCCTCAGGATGGATACCTGAAAATGAAGACCCCCACTAAAGTCACATGGTGAGTTTAGACTTGTCACAGTGCAAACCATAAGTGTCCTTTTGTGACGCAGTTCCAATGATGATTATACTTAGCTCACTTTGAAACTATGTGAAACGACACGAACAACTGAGCAACTGCGCTTCACACAGCATGAGTTTAAAGTGTTTCTGTAGACTGTGTAGTAAAGGAACTGTCTTCTGTCAACAGATTAATCACTGGCTGCATCAGCAGGACGATTGAGGCATCCTCATTGAAGGTAAGATGACATTTACTCACTTCGGTACTTGAACACTTAGCGTTCATAGACCTGCTGAAAATGATGAGATACATTTGGAATCTCGTTCGTCTGAACTGCTGTTGAGAAATGGAATATCTGACATCAGTGACGGTCAAACGTTGACTGCCTGAAATGTTTCACTGTTCTTGCTCCAAACTGACCGTATCGTCTGTTGCAGGTTCCCTGGTATCAGCCATTTTGGAAGGCGGTGCCATCTTCTCTGCGATGCAGGAGTTGGTCCAGGTGAGTTAGGCCTTCAGGCGGTCACTTTGTAACATGTTCAGCACAAACACCCAAGCTCAAGTGTCATCTAGATTTTTAAGAAGTGGTTCGCTAAAGTCACATTGCATAGTTTCCTTTGTGATGACACCCGCACACGTCTTACGCCTTGTGTTGACGCCAGAACCTGAAAAGGTGGACCCACTGGCGTTACCCTGGCAACAAGGGGATGACTTGTTGGGGCTACCAACAGTCTGAATGGAAACTATGACTGAGAACATGTGTTACATCCTGTGCAAGTAACTCTGTGCATCAGCACTCAGGTTAACTGAATTCTTTTATCTTTAGTTCAACGCTGAACTGGGAGGACGAAGTTTGTCATTGGACTGCTGAAGCCTGAGTGCAGGTATGTACCTTGTAGTGTTTGCTGATTTTTAAACAGAAGTGATGAGTCTCTTATTACCGCCCCAGTCTGAGAATTCATGACTGATTGGTATCCTCTGATCCCACAAGTACAGATGTCTTTCACTGCATTGAGAAATGTTTTCTTAGAAATGAGCAGTGCAGTTGAACTTTGTCCTTTTTCCTCTGGCAGCATGAAGTCATCAGTGTCTTGATCTCGTGCTCACTATTGGCCAATGTCGGTGAGTATTTGAAACATGCGTTTTCAGAATATACACATTTACATTCTTTAAGTAGAAGTGATGAGTTTCTTATTACCGCCCCAGTCTGAAGATTCATGACTGATTGGTATCCCCTCTGATCTGAGCCTGAAGGCTTCAGTTTCTCTCTCGTGTTTGACACATTTTTGAAAGCTGTCTTCTGTTTGGTCTCGTAGAGTCCAGCTGGATCTGCTGCACCACTGTCTGCTGCTTTAGGATGTCTGGTAAGGATCTAAAACTCAATTTTTAAAAGCTTATATAGACGTGATGAGTTTCTTATTACCGCCCCAGTCTGAAGATTCATGACTGATTGGTATCCCCTCTGATCAAAACAATAACTTAACATTGTCGTTAACAATAAAGTGCCACAAAAATTCTAAGATGTGCTTTTCCTTTGCAGGCCAGACGGGCGCCATCAGATGCTGCAACATTACTGTCTGCTGTAAAGATCGACACATGTCTACATATGTAAAATGACTTATTTCAAATAAAATGACTTTTGTACAGTTTACTCTGTAGTCTTCTACTTTGTACAATGTCTGTTTGACAAAAGAACTTTGAGGATCACAAAGATCAAGAATGAATGCACTGATATCCTATGTAACATCTTTAGTCTAAACTCATATCTTTAATTTAGAACACAAGAGAACTTGAAGTCTGGAGTTTTACATAAAATTGGCAAATGTCACTTTAATTGCGTCTAAGATCCACTGCAATTGGTCTGAACTTTGCTGTAGTTCAGAGCATTGGGTAGGAGAGGCTTGAATTTTGATGGCTGGCACTAAGCACAAACTCTGAAACATGTTTGAGGGTTTACATTAAATCTTTAGTGAGGCACATCAGCTGACAAATCCACAAAGTACAAGGAAGTTTGTCAGTCATTAGATTGCATACTGTAAACAAGTTCATACTGGTTAATTGAGCCATTAACATCAAATCAACTTTAACTAAAAATCTCAAAGCCAGGTCAGAGTCCTGTAGTGGGGGGGTACAGACTGCACAGATGTCACAGCAGCTGATGAAACAACTTTTGCTAGTCCAATAACGCTCCGACTCAGTCAGTGGTGAAGATCCTCGCAGCGATATCGTCTAATAGCCAGTCCACTCCGGTTAACAAATTCTCTCCAGTTACTGCACTGCAGCCGATGATACACCAGTGATGACTTTTGATCTTATCCAGTGCCAGGGCCTGCAGGAGAAACGGCAAGAACAATTTGATGTCCCAATTTCTGAATAAATCTGAATTTAAATCAGATCACTGAAGTTCTCACCTCTCGTATTGCTTCTTTTGACAGGGCTCCTGGTAAGTCCTGTTTGTTGGCAAACACCAGCAGTGTTGCACCAGCTAACCTCTGCATAGAGGAGAGAACACACACAAGTGTGAGTTAGAAAAGGTTGGCATGCAGCACCAAAACAAAAGATGTACAATGCAACTCTAAACCCAACATGTTTTTCCCTGTGTGTGTGTGTACCTCCTCCAGCAGCAGCGCACTGAGCTCCTGCTTGCAGTCGTCCAGTCGGAGTCTGTCTGCACTGTCCACCACCCACACCAGCCCATCTGTGCTCTCAAAGTAGTTCTTCCAGTAGGAGCGCAGAGACTTCTGACCTCCTACATCCCAAATATTCAACTTAAACCTAGAAGAGACACAGACAGAAGAGTTGGTATTTAACATTACTGTTACAAGGTGAACGCTGCCTGAGAAACCTGTGAATGTGACATTTGTACTAAAGTCTGATTCAGCTGGCTGTGGGGCCAATGACTCATAAGTTACACGTTGAGTGGACGAGGATCTTTTGCAAGACAAATTCAAAGAAGTTATTGCACTGAAAGTTTTGAAATTGTTGACGCTAGACTCCTTTTTCCAAGCAGACATTCTAGTTTGTCGAAAGCGCTGTACATTCAATTTTCCCAGTAACCTGTGTGACTCAGTGTATCAGGAACCTGAATCTAAAGCAGCCATATGGAATCCAGCCGAGAATTATTGTATCGCTTTCCGAATGGCGAAGTCTTTGTCAGCATGTTCAGTGAAAGGAAGGAAGGAAATCTGTACTGAACGTGCTTAAAGCTGCAGTGTGTAAAAACTTCACTTTTGCTCATGTTTACTGAAACGTATATCCTGACAGGTTCCTGTGGCTCCTCCTTGTGCCCCTAATATCATTTCAAAGAGTCCACTGTCTGAACAGAAACAGCCAATCAGAGCCAAGAGAGCCTGGACTATCTTAATTAGGACATTGTCCGGCAAATGTACAGTTTAAACTCTGATTACAATGTCTCATACCCTTCCTGAAAACCATGTATCTCTAAAATTAATCCTGAAATCCTGAACCGTTGAATAATATTTGAATGCTCTAACTCTGAACTACTTCACAGTTAACACGTTTTTACGTTGCAGGACAGTAATGTCACAAATGTGATCTTATAAACCATGACGCGTTGCTAAGTAGTTCAAACAAGCTGGACTTTGAACTACAGCAGTAAAATGCACCATGACCATGTTTCTGCTTTCTGAAAGCACGTTTTGTGCATTTTTTACCTCTGCATTTCAGAATTAGGCAGACATGGAATATAATATTGATAACAATGACATGTCGAAACACCATGTTTCTAACGGACAAACTAAACACTGACTCGTGTCTGTTTCTCCTTTACACTAGGGAGGCGAGAGTGATGTGAGGAGATCGCAATGCAGTGGCGTCACTGCATGCAACTAAATCCAACACACTGCACCTTTAACAATGCAGGACTTGTACTTGTGTTAGAGTATTTCCACAGTGTGGTATTAGTACTTCTGCTCCCTCCATCACTGAATGTGTGTTGTGTATCATGCGGCAGTAGCTCAGACCATAATAGGGATCTTCGCTTGGGAACCGGAGGGTGGCCGGTTCAAAAATATGGAAGGTGGACTGGTAGCTGGAGAGGTGCCAGTCCACCTCCTGGGCACTGCCGAGGTGCCTTTGAGCAAGCGCTGCCCATCAACTCCACCATCTCTCTCCACATTGCATGTCTATGAGCCCTTGTGCTGCATGTGTGTGTGTTCTGGGTTAAAAATGCATGTATATAATCCGTTGAGGGATGAATAAAGTATCTCTTCCATGCATCATGCTGTGCTTCAGGGGCCTCACCCTTTGTGCTCCACCGTCTTGATGTTGAAGCCCAGTGTCGGGGAGATGGTGCTGACGTCTTCCCCGTTAAACTTCTTCAGGATGGTCGTTTTTCCCGCGTTATCCAGACCTCTGCACGAGCCAGGTTAAAGAACAAGCTCACACCTGGTTGTTAGGTAACACCTGGTTGTTAGGCAACAACGCCTCACTGCTAGCACGTTAGCATGATACAGCACAAAGTATGCGAAACAAACGGCACAGGTGTTAAACACTTATCCCAAACTACATAACAATAACCGGATATTACCCGCTGCTGCCTCGTTATGAACACAGACACAGTTATGACAATAATACCGTCGGCACATGGATGCTAATGTTTACAGCTAAGCTCACACAGAGGATACAGCATTAGCAGCCTCATCTCCCGCTCCTTCTGCTTCATCTTCTTCAAAATGGTCAACAAACCCATCGCCGCGGTGTCTCGCTCAGCTGCGGTTGTTTATAAATCCGCTGCTTTTTTACTAATTATGTGTTTTATTTGTATGAAAGATGTTCAGCGTCCAGGACAAGCATTGCGAACGAGGAAGCGGCTGTTTAGGGATAAGTCCCGCCCCACGCAGCCGTTCATTGGACAGTGTGGTAAGGCGTGAACGTTGATTGGTTGTTGGAGATATTCGGAGCTGGCTGATTGGTCAGTGAGCGTTTTTTTAAGGTGTGGCGTAGAGGCGCTTGTAGAGTTTGCCGCCCTCGTGTGTTTGTTGTGAGAATGACACATTTGATTTAAGAAACGTGGAGAGCGTCTGACGCAGCTTGTTTCCAAAAATGTGAAGAATGAAAGCTGGAGATAAAAAATTAATGAGCGGATACAATCATAAAAATCATGTTTCCTTTCTCACGAAAGTTCGCCTCCTACAATCCAAACTTTCCAACTTTCATTCATTTTTATTCATTCATATGTTCGCCTTACATGTAATATTGAATATAAGGGAACATACATTGTTTTATAAAAATGTTTTATATAAATAGTTTTATAAAATATATATATAAATGTTTTATCAAAATTGTTAAATAATACTAATATATATAATTAATAATAAATATAGTACCGTTTATCAAGTGTATCGTGTCTTAAGAAGTTAAGTCAACTTTATTGTCAGTGCTGCCATATATACAGGACATGCAGAGAATTGAATCAGGAATATACATGAAATGTAAAACATAAACAATATATACAAGTTAAAAAGAGATCTAATAAAAATATGGCAGATCTAAAAGATATAAACAGTATAAGAGTATAAATATGGCAAATATAAAAAGATGTATCAATAAGAATGAATAACAGCAAATATTATTACAGTAATATATTTGTTGGATACACTAAGAACTCATCTTAATGAATATGTGATATCTAAGGATTTCTTCTTTGCTGAGAGATTATAGATGGATAGATTAATCTATGCATACAGTCAAAGTACAAATAGCACCTTCAGTTACATCATTTCCTGCCGAGAACCGGTAAAAGCTGCTGGCCTCGGCATGTCTGGGGGCTTCGGCATTCATTTCCCGGCAAAGATACTACTTGTAAAATCCCCCACAGTAGGAGGTCCAACTTCATTCTTAAATTGGTCATTCAGGCTAGACCTGTTCCTGTCCCACAGCATCTTTTCCGATTCATCAACCTCGATGCGTTCATGGCTGTCGAACACATTCATACTGTAGTTGAGCACACATTCACAGAAAGGCAACGAAGCTGTATGACACTAATGGGAACATGTGCCTGAAGACTTGAGGTGGATTTATCCTGTTCATTGAGTTCATTTAAAAAAAATAATCCACTTTTATCACCGGCTTTTTGTTCCGATATAGACTTGAAACCTGACACTAACATACTGCAAGTGAACGCAGCACCAAGCCCTTGCCTAGCAATGGGTCATTTTAAAAGAAAGAGAAACTGAAAGCACCATCATGTTGCATCATCGTGTCCTGATGCCAAACCTCCTGCGCTCAAAAGCAGTCACACACCCCCGACATATCGCCTCATTCCGGGATGAACAGCCACAAACGCAACAAGTCACCAAGCAACCACCAGACATTAAACTTCACACACATTGCCTGCAGTATTTTGTCTGTTATCCGGAGTCATTCAGAGTTTGCGCAAGAGGCTGTGCTGGTCGTGCGCCAACTTCAGAGTTTGAATGGCACCGGGAGCGCTGCACGGATGATCCGGGTTGGGTGAAAGTACATCCTGCCGTGGGTCAGTCAGACAGCCAGTCCGCTTCTGATGCTACTGGGAGAAGAGATGTCCCCTTTATTCATGGACACCGGGTACGAGCCCAACAGCCCCAGCTCTCTGTCAGCTGAGGAGAGCCACAGCAACACCGCTGGATCGGTAAGTTCTCCTTATTCATCAATCAATTAATGAATTAAAAGACTATAATCACATCATATTAACACCCTTGATGGATACAGGTGTTTGTTTTTATGTAATTTCAGGAGGTAAACTGCTAAAATACAGTGTAACTCTTGTACTCGAAGGATCACATATCCCACATATGATGAGTTATTGCATTTAATGTTATTTATTTATGTTTTATTACACTCTGATCCACGTGTTTCTTGTGTTTTTCTGTTTCAAAGCAACTTGTAATGCCTTCTGTTTTTATCAAATCACTCACATATTGATGAAAACACACAACCGAACACCTAAAATACAGTTGAAGTCTCTATAATGGGACTATTGGTAATATTACAGGATTTTTCTATTAACATATCATATGCTGTGATTACAAAGCCTCCAGTTCTGTTTCCATCTGGGATGTCACTCCCTGTTTGTCACCTCTGAACTGTACAGTATCTAAAAAAAGGCAAAAATTGCACCAGAAATACCTAAAATAGAATAATTAACCATATTAAAATGGTCTAAACAGTCTGAATTGACACAGATAGAATATGTTGTATTTCATAATTATTCCTTTCCAGCTTATAACACATGGTGTTGTGAGAATAGCTGTCACCGGTTATAACGTCTGGGAATAATTATTACTTGGCTTCAGCTCTGGTGTCTGTTCCTGCTGCCAGCAAGCATCTTATCTATATTTCATTTCTTCAAAAGAACAAAAAAATCTCTTTGAATAGACTTTCAGTATTTGACGACATTAGGGTGATATCTACACTGTTGCCCATGAGGTTGTAACAAAATTCTTCGACCTCTTCTCATGAAATGATTGTGACAGTGTGATTTTATTCTTGACAGATAAAGTGTATCTGCTCAAAACTTTATTGATCAGTCTCTTCCAAACATATCACAGTGAAAATTAAACAACAATTAACCCGATGTGTGTAAAAAGGAATAAAAAGAGCGATGCATCTGAAAGCAAAATGATTCCAACTTTATGGCCAACAGTGTAGATGAAATGTAACTGTGAGGAAGATTTAATACAGACAAAATAAGTAATGCCTTCTGTCCCATTCTGAGGCCATCTGATGAAGGAACAAGAGTCAAACATGTTTTTTGTTTTAGCATCATCTACATCTAAACTTTATCAGGTTGCCTGGTCAACTTGACTTTGCCCCAGGAGGCTCTGAGTGTAACAATCATGCGCTACAACACGACAACTTCCATGTTTATTGAGAGTACATGTGATTTCACGTGATAGGTTTGTCTCATGACCTTGTGAACTGTGACATCTCGCAAAGCATCATGCAATATGGAAAAGTTCGAAATGTCTGCCCGAGAGAAGTATGCACTTCATGCACAGAGTCGATGTACACTGTAAATAAACCTAAAGGAGTGTGTCT
Source organism: Larimichthys crocea (assembly GCF_000972845.2). Classification (NCBI taxonomy): domain Eukaryota; kingdom Metazoa; phylum Chordata; class Actinopteri; family Sciaenidae; genus Larimichthys; species Larimichthys crocea. The sequence continues at coordinate 6,198,192 of NC_040013.1, forward strand.
GCTGTTACAGGAGAGAGAAGGAGAGGGACAACAGACGGAAAAGAGAGGGACAAAGAGACAAGAGAAGAACAGAGACGCTGCCAGGAAGAGCCGGAAAAAGCAAACGGAGAGAGCAGACGAGCTTCATGAGGTTTGATACATTCAACCTTCTTCTCTCCTTTGCTTCGCCTCAACACTGCCCTGTGATTCTGTCACTTTCTGTCTCTCTTAAAACTCCCCCTCCACACACACACACACACACACACACCCTCAAACACACCCTCAAACATACTCTGTGTAACCAGTGGTTCGTGTCTTGTGTAATCTGTCAGCATGCTCGTAGCTGTTTCTTGTAAATACTCTGCTTTAGGAGAAGGGCTTTCACTCCCTCTGGTTTTCCCTCCCCATTGGCCCTCCCTTTCCTGCCTCTATACTACACACACACACACACACACACACACACTCCTGCCTCTGTGTTTCCATGGGAGCCTCTCTGTGCTTTTTTTTTTTTTCCAGAGGGACAAATTCCACAGGCTACGTAACAAAGAGACACACATAAACGTTACGGACTTTCTGGAGCACTGATTCAGATTTCAGTCAAACAGGATTTAATGAAGCAAACAGTGTTCTGACTCTGAAACTTCACAATGTGCACCACTGAAAACCTATTCATGTGTGTCTCTTCCGAGAATACCGTCACCCTTCTGAAAAAAAAAACAACAACTTGAATCTCTGGACTCCAAGAGAGAATCCAAGAGCTTTACGGGGAAACACGGTGTGTAAGGAGCGTTATAGTGCAGCCCTCCAAACGGATCTGACTAATAAAAAGCAAATACAGTCATAATTTTTGCGGCACAGTTTGACATTTTGAGAAATATGCTCATTAACTTTGTTGCCAGTAGTCACTGCTCTCAGCCAAGAAATAGTCTGACACATAATCCACATAATTCCTTGTAAAACCACCTCAGTTTCTACTTCTGAATGGATTAAATAAACAAGACATATAATGTGTTTGTGTTTTGGAGGTGGATTTTGTTACTTTTTTAACTAGACTACTTGTTTCCAGTCTGCTAAACTGAGCTAAACTAAGATAACCGGCTTCAGCTTCAGAGCATGTCAGGACATGAGTGAGGTGTCGATGTCCTCATCTAATTCTTGGTAAGAAACTCAATAACTCTTATCTGAAAAGTCAGTGACGAGATGCTCTTTGGCAACACACTTAGCTGAGACACAAGATTACACAAGAGGCAGAAAGGCAATTCTGAAAATTAGGAAGTATAAAAATACACTTGAAGTGGACATTCATTGATTATCGATTACTTTATTAAAATGTTATTTTGAACCGATTTCTGTGCAGCTAAATAAATAAGTTGTTCTTCGGTTGTGTTAATAATCTTGTTGTGGTTTTGTGTCTCAATTAATGTTAAAGGTTCAGATATGATCTTAATAAATCATTGTGTGTGATTTACTACTTTCACACACCTATAAAATGTGTTATATTGCGAAAGCCAAACTTGAAGGAGTTTCTCTTTGACATACTTACAGTTTGCTTTATTGTTCTCCTACATCATATCCTACGTGTTGTACCCATTTGATAAGCGTATGTTTACTGGACTTATCTAGACTTTCACTTTCTCTCTCTGTTCTGCTCTCCCTGTGGCCTTCATATTCGTTTTGAAGAAGCACCGCTGCCAGAAAAATTCAGCTTGTTGTCAGCAGTTCATGGTCAGTTCAAGGGTCAGGGTATGTGACTGGCAACTGCATAGCCGTGCTCCTTTGACCGTGATGCTGTGAGCTGTAGTAGAAATCTTGCCGAAGACACTATTCAAGTCTGCACTTGCAGTCCTTTGTGTTTAATGGAAATGTGTACCGACTGTTACGCAAGTGTTTTCAGACTACACTGGAACTAAAAATAGATAATTAAATAAATCAAATCTTGAATTTAGTTGATTGATAAACCGGGAGAATTAAAATCTAGACTTTTCTAGGGTTATTTTTTTAAGGTTTTCTGGACAGATTTAACACACTGATCATTGATGAGCAGGGAATCACTTTTTATTACTCGCTCTCCACCACCTACAGACTCCGTTTGTGCTGAACTTGCAGTAATGGCACTTACAGTAAGAGCAATATTTCAGTTCTCCTTCGAGATTCTGACACCATCCGGTCTGTGACTTTTGTGCTTTCTATTACAGAGTGTGTCAGTAGCATTGCTTGGTAGTAGTGTTCGATTACAGCACTAGTCAGGCCTGCAGTGATATTATGTGGGTGGGATGTGATTATTTGTCTTTTGATGTATGTCTTTAATCAGTTTTTACAGCTGATAGGTGGCCCGCTTAGGGATAATAAAGATATACCTGACTCAACTTGACATTTCTGACCCTGTTATGTTTGTCTCTCCCTCTGTCTCTATCTTTCCCACTACTACTTTCCTTTTTCCCTTTACCCTGCTCTTCTTAGGAGCTCCAGGGTCTGGAGCGGTCAAATTCAGCCCTTCACAAGGAGATTGCCTCGTTGAAAAAAGAACTGCACCTCTACATGACAGCTTTGGATCGCCACAAGCCTTTATGCTGCCTCCAAGACTCCACACCCAACTCCAGCTCAACAATCTGTCCTTCGGTTTCACCCTCAGCCAAGTGTCAGAGCAGCTCCAGCCCTCCTCGGGTCCCTACTCAGGCCCCAAGAACGACTCAACCTGCTGCCCCTTCATGCTCTACCTCCAGCATGGGTCTCTCTGCCCCAACAACTACAACATTAACCTCATCTATCAGCTCGTCTTCTGAACTCTTTGCATTCTCCAGCTCTGTAACTGTTCCTTATTCCGCCTCTTTCACTACAATCCCGGCTCCTCACTCCTTGTTCAGTGATGATCCTCCTACTCTGATCGCATCAAGGCCGACAAATGTTACGCCTGTCTGCACCAGCCTTGTTTCAAACCCTGTACCCTCCAGCTCCCTCACCACAGCAGCTAAAGCTCAATCGAGTCAAGGTGCTAACCAGGAACGTTCTTCAGTGTCAGAGAAGGCTTTCTCTACACTTCAGCCTGGTGCACTGGATGCCTTAATAATGAAACAAGCCTCTTTTAAAACTGCCTCATCGAATGTGGTGCCTCCTTACTCCCATTCAGCTGCAGTGACCGCAGGATTAGTAGCACATGGTTGTTCCATGAACGTACCCCAGCTTCATCCAGGTCACATTGGAGAAAATCCAATCATTTCAAGTCCACTGCATTCTCTTTCACGGTCAACTCTTCAAGATCCTGCTCTTCAGTCCCTCTCAGCGTTCCCTCAGGCCAATCCAGAGCTGTCTCCTGCCTCTGCCTTTGCCTCAAAGTCAAGTTATAGTCAACACGTAGCGGCCAGTCCTGCGCCTCTGCTTTCCCTGCTGACCGTCCCGAGTCCTGTTAATGTGTCTCAGACTACCTCCAGCAGCTTTGATGGACCTCCTCCTCAGCCCCCACCCTCGCTGCCACCATTGGGGGATCCCTCAAGAGATCTCTCCCTTTCTGAGTTGCTAGAGGTCAATGACTGGATCCTGTGGGACTAGTTACCAGTAGCACTACATGTCACATAGCAAAAGAAAACCAGTTTACTTGTGCCAGAATTCTTATTTAATTCATATATTTCTATATTTCCATTGGTTTAATCAAATACTGGACCCTTTGACAAAGTGGCAATAAAATCACAACACAGAGACATCTGATGATTCAGATTTTCTAAAAGAACTCCTGCACAATTTATTATGAAAATAAAATCCTGAGCTGCTACAGCAACAACCAAAAAAAAGGAGAAGGTTCTATGAGTAAAGGAACATTTATATATATCTGGCATCTTTGTGAAAAGGAAAATTAACCAGCCAGATGGGTGCTACAGTTTCCTGAATCCAGAGAATATTTCAACTTTGTGTAATTCTAGATAGGGTGGAGTACTTTAAGGAAACGTTATTAGGAAAAAATTCCATCTGTGCCACATATGAGCTGAAGTGTGAAAACACAGATTGCCAAAGTTAACCACACAGCCCTGACCTGGCTGCATGTGGTGGTAATTATGATTTAAGTCCAGGAAACGTTCTTCCTCTTTTTTCTTTTCTTTTGACTTTATTTAAAACACGCACACGCACATATTTTGCTGCTACTGGCGATTTGTTTAAGTATTTCAATATTTCATTTTTCATTTTCAAAAGCTAAACTTTAATTTTATACATTTATTGATGGAATGAAAACAGAAAAACAAAGATTTTTCTTCACTTCAAATAATAGAACTGCATTATTTCTACCTAATATAATTAGGCTCTTATATGATTCATTGTTCATTTAGGTCTTTTACCAGGGTTTGCTTGCAAAGGTGTATGCACAACCAGACAAAATGGGTAACTGCCCAGAGCCCAATACTATACTATACCCAATACTAAAAAGTGTGGGTATCTGGGTTATTTATCTGTCTTCTCTGCTTATTGCATATTGCATGTTCCCAAATAAATATGTGCTTAAACTAAATAATCACATACAGTTGGTCCAGAGGGGCTCACAGCTCATCTTTATACTGTGGCCCCCTAGTGGTTAGTGTTTAGTCATTACTGCATGGACAATTAATGTGCTGACTCAAAACCCTTATTTTCTCTTACTGCTTGATCAAATCCAGCCACATGTATGTAGAGACATGTCACATATTTTTGGATTATCTTGTAATAATGTTTTACACTGACAGAAAGCCTGCACTGATTTGTGATGGAGAGGCCTGTAGAGAGCAGGATGATGTTATTAGGGAAAGATTCATTAAGCACAATGATGATGGTGACAGGGCTGCCCACTCACACGCCTGTGAGTCTAAGTCTAAAAATGATTATTATAGGGAAATTAATAATTCCCTTACTGTGCTTATGAGTCACATGAGAGAAATAGCTTTTTTTCCCACGACCCCCTCTCTCTGCAGCTGTTCCATTGGAACTACTGCTTTAAGGAAATAAAGATTGTAATATAAAAACGAAACAAAATAGGAGATCTAGCTAGGCTTCTGCTCCATGATTGTAATAAAATGACGATTTTGTTTTTTCAGAGGATGATTTATGTAGATTATATTGCTTTATATACACTATATCTGTAGATTTATGTAAAATAGGAGCGTTTTTAGGCTTTGTTTGTGTGTATTATGACAGTTTTGTATTTATCATGCATTAGATTAATATATTTATGCTGTCATACTGGTGAAATAGGAAAATAATTGCAAATAAAAACATTTTATTAAAACATGTTTATTTCACTTTTGTTCATTTTAGAATTTTTAGCCATGCTAAGAGTGTGTCTAATGGTCGGTCTTTGGTTCAGACTGAAATATCTCAAGGATTTCTGTAAAAGTTTGTACAGACATTTATGATCCCCAGAGGATGAATCCCTCCAACTTCTCTTTAGTGAAATCTCTCTACAATTGCCATGAAATTTGGTACAGACATTAATGTCGCCCCTCGGGAAGAACTGTAATAACTTTGTTGATCCCCTGACTTAATTTGATTTAATCAGCTGCTGTTTTGTTTCGTGTTAAAAATAACATGCCATGTTAGCATTTGGCTCAAAGCACCACTGTGCGTACATAAAGCCTCACAGAGCAGCGAGCATGACTGTGGACATTTTATTCTTGTTCCATTTTCTTTCTTTCTTTTATTTTAACACAAATCTGTAAAGAAGAAATCACCATTTTGTCTCCACAAACCATGAAACGGTGCACTCAAAATCATGTCCATGTTCTCAAGTCTGATTATTTCCATCGAAAGGATACACAGGTATTACAGCAATCAGCCATAACATTATGACCACTGGCACGTGAAGTGAATAACACTGATTGTCTCATTAAAAAAAAAAAGGATTAAAGCTGAATGTTAGAAGCCGCAAAAATGGGCGAGGTGTCTACCTGGGCAACACATGGCACCAGGATGCAATATGGGAAGAAGACAAACTGCCGTATGAAGCAAGCAGTATGATGCATTGGGCGATGCTCTCCTGGAAAACCTTGGGTCCTGCCATTCGTGTGGAGGTTTCTTTGACACATACCACCTAAACCCTATTGTTGCAGACTGTGTACAGTGATAAAGCAGTGGCTTCTTTCAGCAGGAAAATGCAGATAAATCAAAAATGGTTAAGGAATGATTTGAGGAACACAACAACAAGTATAAGGTGCTACCTTGGCCTCTAACTTCCCTAGATTACAATCAAATCCAGCAACTGTGTGATGTGCTGGACAAACAAGTTTGATCCATGGAGGTCCCAACTCACAACAGGCTGCATTCAGGTTTACTTCATGTACCAGCTTTTAAATCTGTGCCCGACTGGAATTTTACACTGCAAAATATAGACATAAAGAAGTTTCCTTTGGTTTGTGTTAAAGGATCTGCTGCTAATGTCTTGTTGCCAGATACTACAGAGTCCATGCCTCGACAGATCAGGGCTGTTTTGGTGGCAAACACAATATTAGGCACGTGGTCATAATATTCTGGCTGATCGGTGTATTTTTTTTTTAAGTCTAGGGTTTTTTGTCAATAAATATGTTGCGGTGTTGTTGTACACACAGTATGAAGTGTAATAGTTAATTCATAAGAAATAAAATGCACCCATACTCTAGGTTACATTTGTCTGTCTCTAAACTCACAGCGCAGCTTCCTAAAAAAAACAGAACATAAACTTTGATTGAACGTTGATTTAGCAACAGCTGGAGCTCAAAATAAAGTTTGTCCTCATCCTCTTCCCCTTTTCTCCTCCTCCTCTCTGTTCTCCATGCTGCTTTATTTAACTCCCTTGACGCAGTAGCGGTCACCTGAGGCCTCATTTGTGGTCTGACAGGTCATTGGAGTGTTTTCCCAATTGGATTTGAACAGGTGAGACGTGACAGGGTGTGACATTTTGAAGGCCAAGTGAACATAATCTGCTCAGTGCTTTTGTTTTGTTTTTTGTTTTTTTGCAGAAATGTGATTTTAAAATTGAGATTTGAGTGAAAACAATGGAACTTTGCCTGAGTCTTTATCTTTTATACATGAGCTTTGAGTTTTCAGAATGTTTATGCAATAGAGAAAAACTAAATATAATTGCAATTTAAGACAGTAGATTGAATATAGTCTCTATAATATGTTCTGATAGACTATCTCGGGTTATAGAGTACAGGAGTGCTGTAGAGTGCTGTGTCTTTGACTTAAACAGAGCAGCATTAAGAGTCTCTGCTGAGAAGCAGACCAGCAGCGCTCCCAGCCACTTACCGGACTGCCGGTGTCGGTCCCCCCGGTGTTTTTCCCAGAAGGCAACCGGCTGAGCTCATCTGCGACACAACACAGATGAGGAGGAGGAGGAGGAGGAATATAGGAGGGAGAGAGGGGCGCAGGCGCGTTATTACGCACGCCCTTGTGCTGGATATAAGCCTCTGAGTCTGCTGGAGTGTGTTTATGGTGAGAGGAGCAGTAAGGAGGCTTCGGGGCTGGCTGCAAAATTCACATTTCGCTGCCAGCCAAGGTGTGACTTTGAGATGAAAGCGCGTGGATTAATTGCGCTTTTTGAGCGCGCGAGCGTGTGTGTGTGTGCGCGCGCGCGCCACAGAGAACGAGTGAGGCTTACAGTGGAGGAGAAGAACAATGGGATGGGACTTGATCCCTCAAAGCCAACTACAATCAAGCGTGTACAAGCACAAACAAACGCGCTCACCTCCATATAGGAAGGAGGGGGAGGAAAATGGAGAAAGGGAGGGGGGAGGAGGGAGGAGGAGGAGGAGGAGGAGGATGGGGGAGTCAGACAGAAACAGTGATGAGCGTCAAAGCGCTCGCGCTGCTGGAGAATAGGAGCCAATGTCTCCTGGCGGGGTGAAACCGCAGCCAGAGGTTTGGCAGATGTGATGCAGAGGAGCGCGAGGCAACTCATGACGCACGTGTCTCACATGGTGTTGATGTTTAAGAGGCAAAAGCAGTGGCACATCAATAAAAGCACAAATAAATAAATAAATAAATAAATAAATCCATCCTATAGCGTCATCCGCAGTGAGGAGCCTCATCCCTCTCTCTCTCCTTGCACCACCTTTAAGGCTGAGGAACCAGCGGCAAGACAGCCGGGGTGAGAGGAGGGGACATCCGGTCCCAGATTTCAAAAGAAAACACTAAAATGAATGCCCCTGTCCTGCATGTGTGGCACTGATCAAACATTTACTCTGTGACTTCTCTTTTTGATGATATGCATGGAAAATCCTGGTGTGTTATTTTATTTAAATGTTAGCAGGACTGTGGTGAAACTCATACAACCATCGATCTTTTGTCATGTCCCGGGGTTGGTATGACTCTGAGCTATACACAGTGGGGAACATGAGAGATGCACTGTGGTTCAGTGACATTCTTTCTGTGACTTTGCATGTTGTCCCCTCTCCAGGTGAAGTTCTCTCCGGGTACTCCAGCTCCATCCTACAGACCAAAGAGGTTTGTAAGGTTAATTGCTGAATCTAAATTGCCTGTAGGTGTAAATGCGAGTGTGAATGGTTTATTTCTATGTGTCAGCTTGTTCAGGGTGTACCCCGACTGTCACCCAATATCAGCCGGGATTGACCCACAGTGACCCTGATGAGGATGTCCGGAGACATGGTGGACAAAAGAGTAAGTCTCTATTTCAACTATTCGAATATTTCAGATTTCAAAATAGGGAGAAATTAATGCTAATTCAATATTTGGAAAACATACCAAATGGCCTCCAAGATGTTTTTCCACTGTTCACTGACTCTTGACAGAAGACAAGTCTAATGTTCTTTTGCTCCGTAATCAACCTGCAATAAGTCATTTTTGTGATTTAGCGCCAACTGTTTCAGAGTGTTATGCCACTGTGGCAAATATGGACAGCTGTACACATGTATTTGTTATGATTATATTATATTGATTATGATCAAAAACTAGTGAGTCGACAACTTTGCTAACAGTCAAACATCAAGCAAGGTCAACAACAGCAGACATAGCAGCAGCTAATATTACTGACTAGTCCAACAGCAAGACGCTCAGCTCGGCGTCTGTCTTTCAGCCTTTTATGTCGCGAAGCTCTCACCAACAACTAAAAGTCCCAGATTGACTCTTGTCCTTGGTCACTCTCTCCTTTTGTCTTCTTAGCCTCCTCCATTAACATCCTCTTCGGTCTTTGCCCTTCTGTCGTTATGTCCCCAGCTCACCTCTCCATCAGCATTCCCACACGCCGTGAACCTAAATATCCTCTTCTTCCTAGTGGTCCAAATTGCTTGTGGTACAAACACTCCGGGCAGCCCAGCTAACAAAGTGGGCTAACATTAGCTAACAGCAGCTGCAATGGTTAGAAGTGTTGCCTCACAGCAAGAAGGTTCCTGGATCAAACCTCGACTAGGGGTTTTCTGTGTGGAGTTTGCATGTTCTCACCATGTCTGTGTGGGTTCTCTCCAGGTACTCCGGCTTCCTCCTGCTGGGTCGGACTGTGGCAAGGACTGAGCTTTTGTAAATGGGGCACACTTAGTAGGGCATACCTACTGAGCTAACCAGCGCCCCTACTCATTTCATTTTAATTT
>NC_040013.1:6207716-6344446 GCF_000972845.2 Larimichthys crocea
GGACCCATGAAAAGATGGATTACCAACAGGGCATATCGGCAAATTCTCTAGTGAACCCCCCCCAGCCGCCTCTGAATAGTCTTTTCACCGTGCAACAACTGGTTAATTTTAATCTCATCTCATAATAATAACCTTAGGAAAATATCAGGCCGCATGTTAACAGACCTTTCATGAGTTGCTTTAACTTAACTGAAGTTGCGGCCCCGTCTTGAAATGGCACTTAAATTATGTTCTCATTACTAAAATTATTTGTTAATCAAATTAACTCACATCAAACCTGAGGCCATACAATATTCCAGCACAGCTGGAGATCTGTGGTGCAAGCACAGATAGAGAGGGAGAGAGAGGAGGGAGCTGTTTTATTTTGAAAGCCTGTAAGCTTCTTTCCTGTGTGCTCCTGACTCACCGCGTGTTTCTTGACGCACTCTTGCCGAGGCGCTGTAGGACGACCGGATAACGGGATCCGAGGGAAGGGACAGGAGCAAAACGTGTCCGTTGACAGACATAGACGGGGTGCTATTGTATAACACAGGCCTTCCGTCTTTTCTCCAGGCTGCTGTGTTGTTGTGTTGCTGCTGCCCGGACTCTCTTCTTTTATTCCAGCCCTCCTATCATTTGCTTCTTCCTCTCCTCTCACCGCGGAGGTAGAGCCGGAGCGCTGCAGCGGGGGTGAGCTCGGTTGTTGCATCGGCCGCTGGCGGGGACCTACACATGTCGGAGCGGTGAGGGAGCGTTTGTTTCCCCGCCCTGATAAGCGCTTTGAGGAGGAGGACGACGGAGGAGGGGGGGGGTTGTGTGTGGCGTGGAGGAGGAGGAGGAGGGGAGGAGAAGGAGAGAGAATAAAAAACAAAAAAAAATCTGAATATTATAAAGCAGGTGCGGCCGAGGAGAGAAGAAAAAAAAAACCGAGCAGGAGAAGGACAACAGTGATGCGGCAGCCGCCGAAGTGGGCCCAGATAGATGATTTTATTATTCATCATCCACCGCCAGGACCGATCACTGATTTTATTGATAAGGAGCATCATCGAGGAGAATAAAGCTGATCTGGGGTCCGTTTGTTGTTTGGTTAAAAACACCGCAGGAGGATCATCGGCTTGATTTATGCATGATTTCTTTTTCACAAGGAGGCTTTGTGATCAGAAAATAAATCTCCAAAATTAGGCCGATGACTTAAGTGTGCAATGTGTGTGTGTGATGTGTATGCTGTGTGTGTGAGTGTGTGTGTGTGTGTGTGACGCCAATACCGCAGCAGAGAGGTTGTGTTTATGTGTATGCGTTTGTGTGTGTCTGTCCTGAGATCATCTGGTAGCTGTACGGGCTACTCCTCCCACGGGGTGATACACAAGCGATTTTACATCTGTGCGTAGAAGAATGGAAGAATCAGGGATGATGCGCTGCTGCTGCTGCTGCCATTTCCAGCCCGGCTCTGATAGAGACACCGAGGAGGCGCACAGCACGGACTGGACATCCAGGAAAATAATCCTCACCTCTCCTCCGCCTCTGCACCTTCTCCCCCCCTCCTCCTCCCCTTTATCTCTCCACCCCCCACCTCTCCACCACCCCCAGATCTCGTCTATTCACTCTGATCAATTGATAATCCATCTGTGATTCAGAAAAGCCACCCACCTCCTCCATCCTCTCCTCCATTCACATCCTCTTTACGCACTCACACGCGCAAAGGCGCGCACTCACGCACCGCACGCACCACCACCACCACCACGCCCCCGCCGCCATCATGAGGGACGACCAAGCTGCCTCGTCCAGCCCGTCCTCACCGACCACCAGCTTCTCGGTGCCGTCCGCGAGAAGGTGGACGGCTTCCGCGCGGGTCCTGCCCAGAGCCCGGCAGCAGAGGAGGTCCCACAGCTCGCTCCCAGTTCCGATACCAAGGCTCCCAGGTGGAGCTCACCCCACTGCCCCTGCTCAAAGGTGAGACACCGCTTCACTGTGGACCCCATGGGTGAATCATAGACGTCTAAAAAGTGCAGTAAGGTCACCATAACTTCACTGTTTACTTCATGCAAGATGGAAGCACCTGGAGATAAAAGCCATCTCCTGACTTCACATGAGACACCATTGATCCGAGCTGTGGAGAAGGTCTATGATGTATTGTGTTTGTGTCCTCTCTAACTGACCGGGGTGGGGTGCATCATGACTTTGATTTACTTTTCTATAGGAGCCAGTCTGCTTTTGGCCTCTTGTTGGAATATCTACACACTTATTTCATTATTTTATCATGGTCAATTAGATTAACAGAAAAAAAAAAGGTCCATCCCAGTTTCCCAGAGGTTGACGTCTTCCAACAGATCCCGTTTCCCCTAGGGGGTGTGCCGTCTTTCTTACCTATCCTTTTTTTGTCCAACCGTCCCCCCAACCAAACCCGGCCCATTCCGTTTTTCCCCGTCCTTTCCCCTCGCACCACCGCCAATAATTCCCCTGGCTACTCTACCCTCTGTCCACATTTTTACACCCGAAGAACATAACACACTCCACTATTTTACACTGGAGAGCGGGAATCTTAAAATCTGGTCAATTTAATTTCTGGCACATTTGAAACCTTTTTGAATCATTAACTTGAAGTAAGTAATTGAAAACTTTTTTATATTTAGTTATTATATTGAGATTTGATGATTGTGTGAAGCAGATGGCGATCAAACGGAAGCTGAAACTACCTGTAGGAGCGTGGTGGGAAAAAATGGATATATGAGTAGAAGGAAAAAAATGGCACAACCATTTTCCTTCCACTTTCTCCTCCCTCATTTTTTTTTTTTTTTTAAGCAATAGCAACACTCAATACTACTGCATGGGAAATACAAGTGGACGAAAAAAGTGTTTAAAGTAAGGAAGGAAAGTGTTTATTTTGTGTCGTGTTTGTAATATAAATGATGAGATTAAGAAATATGATTTTTTAAAATGTGGTCGGGAAGAAAGCTAAGAATGAGCTTGAGATTTACTCTTGTCCTTGGTCACTCTCTCCTTTTCTCTTCTTAGCCTCCTCCATCAATATCCTCTTCGGTCTTTGCCCTTCTGTCGTTATGTCCCCAGCTCACCTCTCCATCAGCATTCCCACATGCCGTGAGCCTAAACATCCTCTTCTTCCTGGTGGTCCAAATTGCTTGTGGTACAAACACTCCGGGCAGCCCAGCTAACGAAGTGGGCTAACATTAGCTAACAGCAGCTGCAATGGTTAGAAGTGTTGCCTCACAGCAAGAAAGTTCCTGGATCAAACCTCCACTAGGGCTTTCCTGTGTGGAGTTTGCATGTTCTCAGCATGTCTGTGTGGGTTCTCTCCTGGTACTCCGGCTTCCTCCTGCTGCGTCGGACTGTGGCAAGGACTGAGCTTTTGTAAATAGGGCACACTTACCTGCTGAACTAACCAGCGCCCCTACTCATTTCATTTTAATTGGACCCATGAAAAGATGGATTGCCAACAGGGCAATGTCTGCAACTTCTCTAGTGAATCCCCCCCCCCCCCGCCAGAATCCCCCCCAAGAACCCGACGCCTCTGAATAGTCTTTGTTCACCGTGCAACAACTGGTTAATTTTAATCTCATCTCATAATAATAACCTTAGGAAAATATCAGGCGCCATGTTAACAGCCTTTGCATGAGTTGCTTTAACTTAACTGAAGTTGCGGCCCCGTCTTGAAATGGCACTTAAATTATGTACTCATTACTAAAATTAGTTTGTTTAATCAAATTAACTCACATCAAACCTGAGGCCATACAATATTCCAGCACAGCTGGAGATCTGTGGTGCACAGCACAGATAGATAGATAGATAGAGAGAGGAGGGAGCTGTTTTATTTTGAAAGCCTGTAAGCTTCATTTCCTGTGTGCTCCTGACTCACCGCGTGTTTCTTGACGCATCTCGCCGAGGCGCTGTAGGACGACCGGATAACGGGATCCGAGAAGGGGGACAGGAGCAAAACGTGTCAGTCTGACAGACATAGACGGGGTGCTATTGTATAACACAGGCCTTCAGTCTTTTCACTCCAGGCTGCTGTTGTTGTTGCTGCTTGCCCGGACTCTCTTCTTTTATTCCAGCCCTCCTATCATTTGCTTCTTCCTCTCCTCTCACCGCGGAGGTAGAGCCGGAGCGCTGCAGCGGGGTGAGCTCGGTTGTTGCATCGGCCGCTGGCGGAGGACCTACACATGTCGGAGCGGTGAGGGAGCGTTTGTTTCCCCGCCCTGATAAGCGCTTTGAGGAGGAGGACGACGGAGGAGGGGGACGTTGTGTGTGGCGTGGAGGAGGAGGAGGAGGAGGAGAAGGAGAGAGAATAAAAACAAAAAAAAATCTGAATTATAAAGCAGGTGCGGCCGAGAGAGGAAGAAAAAAAAAACCGAGCAGGAGAAGGACAACAGTGATGCGGCAGCCGAAGTGGGCCCAGATAGATGATTTTATGATATCATCATCCACCGCCAGGACCGATCACTGATTTTATTGATAAGGAGCATCATCGAGGAGAATAAAGCTGATCTGGGGTCCGTTTGTTTGTTTGGATAAAAACAGCAGGAGGATCATCGGTGCTTGATTTATGCAGTGATTTCTTTTCCACAAGGAGGCTTTGTGATCAGAAAATAAATCTCCAAATTTAGGCCGATGACTTAAGTGTGCATGTGTGTGTGTATGTGTATGCGTGTGTGAGTGTGTGTGTGTGTGTGTGTGACGCCAATACAGCAGCAGAGAGGTGTGTTTATGTGTATGCGTGTGTGTGTGTCTGTCTGAGCATCATCTGGTAGCTGTACGGGCTACTCCTCCACGGGGATGATACACAAGCGATTTTACATCTGTGCGTAAAGAAGTGAAGAATCAGGGATGATGCTGCTGCTGCTGCTGCCATTTCCAGCCCGGCTCTGATAGAGACACCGAGGAGGCGCACAGCACGGGACTGGACATCCAGAAAATATCCTCTCCTCTCCTCACCTCTCCTCCGCCTCTGCACCTTCTCCCTCCCTCCTCCTCCCCTTTATCTCTCACCCCTCACCTCCTCCACCACCCCCAGATCTCGTCTATTCACTCTGATCAATTGATAATCCATCTGTGATTCAGAAAAGCCACCCACCTCCTCCATCCTCTCCTCCATTCACATCCTCTTTACGCACTCACACGCGCAAAGGCGCGCACCCACTGCACGCACCAACACCACCACCACAGCCGCCGCCGCCATCATGGAGACGACCAAGCTGCCTCCGTCCAGCCCGTCCTCACCGACCACCAGCTTCTCGGTGCCGTCCGCGGAGAAGGTGGACGGCTTTCCGCGCAGGTCCATGCGCAGAGCCCGGCAGAGGAGGTCCCACAGCTCGTCCCAGTTCCGATACCAGAGCTCCCAGGTGGAGCTCACCCCACTGCCCCTGCTCAAAGGTGAGACACCGCTTCACTGTGGCACCCATGGGTGAATCATAGACGTCTAAAAAGTGCAGTAAGGTCACCATAAACTCACTGTTTACTTCATGCAAGATGAAGCACCTGGAGATAAAAGCCTTCTCCTGACTTCACATGAGACACCCATTGATCAGAGCTGTGGAGAAGGTCTATTGATGTATTGTGTTTGTGTCCTCTCTAACTGACAGGGGTGATAGCAATGACTTTGATTTACTTTCCTATAGGAGACAGTCTGCTTTTGGCCTCTTGTTGGAATATTCTAACACTTATTTTCATTATTAATTAATCAATGGGTCAATTAGATAACAGAAAAAAAAGAGGTCCATCCCAGTTTCCCAGAGGTGACGTCTTCACATATCCTGTTTTGTCCAACAGTCCAAAAACAAAAAAGAAATTCAGTTTACAGTCATTTAAAACAGAGAAAAACAGCAAATAATTACACTGGAGAATCTAAAATCTGTCAATTTTATGGCACATTTGAATCATAACTTGAGTAATTGAATCTTTTTATATTTAGCTAATATTGAGATTTGATGATTGCTGAAGCAGATGGAGATCAAACGGAGTTGAACTACTGTAGGAGTGAAAATGGATGAGTAAGAAATGGCACATTTTCCTTCCACTTATCCTCATTTTTTTTTAGCAACAATCAACTCTACAACTGCATGTTAGATCCAGTGCCTACACAAGTGTTTACAGTCAGGACAGTGTGTAATCTAACTGATTATATTCATAAATATGCTTCAAACTGTGGCTAAGAATGAGTTTGAGTTCACGTTCATGTATGCCGAGTCACTGAGCTTGACGTTGACGACTTACACACTCATTAAAACACAGTACTGTCAAACATCTGCTTGTGTCTGATTGGACGATGGGGATGTAGGAAAAGGCCTTGACAGACAAGAACTGCTTCTTCACCGCCTTATTAGATAAACCTCAAACAAAGCACTCGTACAAATTGTGGCTATGTAAAGATCTTGACATTCAGACTGGTGTAACATCCCTCATAAATTCAGTCAGAGCTGCACTATTTGCAGATCCGTCGTTGCCATAGCTTTAACCCCAGAGCTGCTGATACTACACCTAGGCCACTTTGATCTATGTGAGCTTGTTGGAAATTCTCTCAGAATGAAGGCTCCAAACGCAGAGAACTCACTGGCTTTCATTTTATACTCTAGTGCTGTATATGTTTCCTATAGATCAGCCATCTGCAGACAGGTGTGGGTGGGGTTTGGTGAGATACAGTTAGAAAAATCACAGGAATAAGTAAGATTATATATTTTTTTTCTAGCCAGAATGGGAAAGGCGAAATTATAAAATGACTCATCAATCTGCCAACAACCGGAAAACTAATCGGCAGCAATTTTAGTAATCGATTCAGGGCAATTTAGCAAAAATACCATAACATTTGTTTGTTCCAGACTCTCAGACGTTGGTTTTCTCTGTTTAATATAGCTGCAAATTGAATATCTTTTGTCACCCTGGGCTCTGAAGCACTTTGGTTGAGCAATTTTCATCCTTTTATGACCTATTATATAATCAATGATTCATTTATTAACCCAAAAAACAAACAAACACGTGTGAAAAAACTGCTAATCAAGTAATCAAGTAATAATCCTAATCAAAATAATTGTTAGTTGCATCCCGAGAGTAAACATTAGCATGATTTGATATGCGACATGCCGTGAAAAGGCTTATTTCTGATAAAATTACCTAAAAATGGAGAAAGATGGAGTTTATTCATTATATTTTAAAGCCACTCTATGTCACTTTCTTCCTCTTACAAGTGAAAAGTTTAATTCATACGAAATAAAATGCACCCTTACTTTATGCTGCTGCTACAGAATGTGTTGGTCTGGTACAAGTGGCAACCTCCGTGGCTGTAAAGTAAAACCAATGCAGAAGTGTCTAAAACTGCAGTTCCCGAAACGACCACTCGAGGCTGGCTACAGAACAAGTCAGTCTCCATTAGTCCCCATGTTAAAATGTCCAACTTCACAGCAGAAATAAACATGTTTACAGCCTGGTACAAAAAACAGTTTTGGTCTCTATGGCTAATTTCCCCGTTCATGACAACTGTACTGAGGGTGAATTTTTATATAACTAATTCATTCAAATTATATTAAGGCTTAAAAATTAGTAATAATTAACAGTATGACAGCTTTGATTGACAGGTAGGTGCTGTTAAAGATGGCTTATTACAGCACCCAGATGTAATTCGGCCCGCCTCTGGTCCACCGATGATCCACATCTTTGCAGATTAGCCACGAGGCGGAAGTAGCAGGACAATCAAGATGGCGGCAGCCAGTGCCACAGGTTTTGAGTTTCTGACCAGCAGCTTTGAGTGGCTAATGTTAAACATAAGCTTAGTGTTGTTGTGTAACTAACTTTATTGAGTCAGCTCACTGACATTATGGCTCCTCTATATATGTGCTACTCTTATGTTGTGAAATTTTAGTCACTTTAATCCTACAAGATATATTTTCGTGTTTAGATGGCGAGTAAATGTCAGGAATTTCCAAGTCAATATTTTTGTGCCTTTTCTTTTGGTTCACAAAGTAAACAAGACCTTCACACTCCTTCACCTGTTTTATATTTGCTTTCTCAAGAGCCGTTTCATCTCTATGTATTTATCTACGCCTCTTCTTCACCTTGCGTATCTCCTTTCTCTTTCTTTCTTACCCGTGTGTTCAGCACAAGGGCACATTGTACTGTAAGTCCTCATGTATGCCTCTGACCCCTCTTTATAAGGTTACTCCTTCTTTCATGTAGCCTGCAATCTCTTCCCATTAACTACGAAGAGAAGACCTTCCTGCTTTTAGAGATGGTACGAGGTGCGTGCGGCTATGCGCTCTTATATGTTTCTTATATATTTCCCCGGGTCCTCCCAGGCACGTGAGCGAGGGGTGTGTGCGGCATGATGCTGGAGGGTTTTTATGACATCTCTACAGCGGCGTTGCTTCAGATCTCTCTGTGCATACGTGCTTCAGCCTTGAAGTTCCAGTTAGCACATGGCTGCTGCACCGCTGCGGCATTGTTCCTGGATCCCCCGAGGAACTGATAGTAAGATCCTGCAGCACCGGTGCAGGAGAAAAACCTGGTGTGGGGAAGTCTGTAACGGGCAGTATGTAGGCCAAGTGTAGACAGACTTGTGGGTGTTTTGCCCTCCAGGGAGTCACATTCCCATTGTTAATTTGAACTCCTCCTCCTGCTAACAACGGCACATCTCTTTCACTTTAAGCCCCGAGCCGAGCTTCATTCTTGCTCACAGTTTCAGGCAGAATATGAGACATAATAGCTCGAGAAATACATGGAATATAACAATGAAGAAAGAGACAAAAGATAAAGCTGGAGCGCAGCAAGCAAAATCCACCCTGAAACACTTGAACACTGTCAAGAAACAGCTTCAACGTTGCATTCTTATGGATCAATTTTGTTATTTGATGCGGTATTGCAGACAACTAGCCCTAAAAAGAAATGACGCCTTCAGCACAGCAACGATGGTTTGACAGCGAGGAATGCTTAGAATTACCAATAGTGAATGCATCAGAAAGAGCAAGTGCCTCAATATTTTGAACCAATTTCAACAGTCAAAGCAGGAAGAAATCCATCACAGAAGAGACAGACATACTGATTTCTAGTCTCAATTGATCAGCATGCAATGCAGCCACAGCTTGCATCTTTGCAGATCTGTCATCAGTGATGTGTGAAACATTGGACCTGAAAAACTTACTATGGAGACTTGCTAAAAAGTTGCCAAATATCGCATAAGTACGTATGTGACACAGGTTTTTAGAAACTTGAACGCCATGAATTACTTACCTTTGATTTCACCAATTCAGGTCTTGGCAGTGTTGAAACATGTCAGTTCATCGATCCTCTGCAGAAGTTCTGTGCATCTACTGTGTATTATGTAAGTCATTTGGCAAGATGTCAATTAGAAGGTTAGTTAGACACGTTGCCAGATGGATCTGATAGATACTTATTTCCCCATCATCAGTGGCCTCATTTGATCAGGATGCAACGCAGTCACAGCTTACATCTTTGCAGACCTTTAATTTTGACATTTTTGTTGTCTGAGTAGTATAAAAGGAAAAAAAAACAAGTCGTCTGCTTATTATTTGTATATAGCTATCCTCCAGACAGGCTACCATTCACCTGGAGCAGTCTGGTTCAACCAAGTGGGCAACCTGTGAAGTGAAACCTATGTGGAAGTGCCAAAAACTGCAGTTCCTCAAACGTCCACTCGAGGCTGGCTACAGAACGATTCAATCTACATAAGTCATCATGTTAAAATATCCAACTTCACAGCATAAATAAACACGTTTACAGCCTGGTACAAAAAATAGCTTTGGTCTCTCACCTGTTCAAATTATATTAAGACTTAAAGTTAATAATTAACAGCACGGTCACTTTGATTGACGGGTGGGTGGTGTTATGGATGGTCTGCTGAGGATTCACATCTTTGCTGAGTTTTAGATTATCCGTGAGGCGGAAGAGGCAGGACTGCCAATACCGTGGTGGGCAGGGCCACAGATTTTGAGCTTCAAAACAGCTCTTTGGAAACGTATAGGTGATGTCATGCTTGCGTTGCATTTATACTGTCAGTGGTTCAACCCTTATGTAAGCAAACATCTACCCTGCTGGTGTGTCACTGAACCAGGCGTTGAATCTCCTTCTAGCTTCAGGGCTGATGTTCTGTACCTGACCTTGACCTCTGAGCTCACTCAAGTGAGACACAGCAGACACTTCAGGATTTTTCTTTCAGTAAACAAGTTGAGATAACTACACTATCTTTCTGATCTAAAACAATGAGACAATACAAGAGCAGCCGGGATGGTCAAGGCAGCACATGAAGGGTGAAGGGTACAGGGTCCTTATAGTCCTTTTATAGTGTATGCATGTTTGGCCACAAGCCTGCTGCAAACACATACGTGTACAGGTATTTCACCCCTCTCCGGGCACTGTGTTCTTGTGCTGCACTTCAAAGTGGTTGCACTGTACTGCAGAGGACGGTTTATGTCTTATTTCAAACAGAATTTATGACGAGGAGTACTATTTCATAAAAACACAGTACATTTCTGTTAGTCTTTGATAACCTGCCAACCCTACATTGACTTTCAGTAGGCGTTTGTGTTGTTTAATAAGCTACAAAGAGATAATAATTGTAAAATCTGGAGCCTGATCACTGCCTATACCTCTATTAGCAGTCACCCCATTTCAAGTAGTGTCTCTTTCCTCAGTGTTCCTGTTAAAGTTTTAATGTAAATACTGCTGAACATTTTTTAGACAGGGCCCCAAATGAGGTGATGATTAAGTCACACCGAGCCACCAGGGCTCGATCAACTTAGTGTTTCTCAGGGACCTAGTCAAATTAAAATCTTTAATACCTGCTGTAACACAGTCACAGAGCCACCAGATGAGTATCGAAATTTGTTTCCAGACACAGTGAAGACATTCTCGCTCCTCTCTCTCTCTCTACACTTTAATCGTCACGTTAAATAATAAAAAACCTGAAGATGTCCAGTAAGACGGTGCTGGGAGTTAATGGTTCTGGAAACTAGCCCAGTAGAGCTAACTGGCATTTGTTCAGAAGAAGACTGCAAGTCAACAAAAAAATCATTTGAAAGGCAGAACACTAATCTATCTATCTATCTATCTATCTATCTATCTATCTATCTATCTATCTATCTATCTATCTATCTATCTATCTATCTATCTATCTATCTATCTATCAAAAATATCAATGTAAAAATGACAAAATTCAACAGTACAAGACTGATAATTGCTTATAAACAACTAATGTAGTGTTCAGAACAAGTCGTTTATTAGATAGGTTAGTGTTAGTGTCGGCCATGATGTCAGCCTTGCTTTCATAATGACGTCAATTTGCCAAACGGATGTCAAATCTATCATGCGTCATAGCACATCATATCATATTTGTTTGTTGCAGATTTAGTTTGATTGAGTTGATTATCGAGTTGGTCCTTGGCCCTCTCCTGGTCGTCCTCCATGTCTTCAGTTACACTGCAGCTCTCTCTGTCTAACTAGAGAGCGGGGCCGTGAGCTCAGCGCTCCTCCCCAGCTGCGATGCACTCCCCTGGGGCTACAGACACCAGTCAGGCTTCCCGGTCACGGGTGTAGTGCTGTCGCTGGCAGGCTAACCAGGCTAAGGTCACATTTTTGCCCAACATCTAGTCAGCAGATAAACAAAATTCTGATTAAGATTTATGTCTTGTTCACACACACACACACACACAGTTTGTACAAATGTGGTTGAGGATGAAAATTATTGAACCATCTGTCTCGAATCCTCCAACCAAACAATAGCAGCACTAGATTTCTTGCTTTTAACCTTGAGAAATGCTCAGTT
The DNA here is from genome assembly GCF_000972845.2 of Larimichthys crocea. Classification (NCBI taxonomy): domain Eukaryota; kingdom Metazoa; phylum Chordata; class Actinopteri; family Sciaenidae; genus Larimichthys; species Larimichthys crocea. The sequence goes on from NC_040013.1 coordinate 6,219,475, forward strand.
TCAAATGTCTCTGTAGCTAATATGTCGATCTCTCCCTTTGCTGCTCTCTCTCTACACTGTGTGTTAAAATGCAAAATGCATCTGATGATAACAAAAAAAAAACACATTATATGCACTTAGCAATCAGCATGTGATCAGCTCCAGGCATTTTGATTTGTCTTACAGTACGGATGAGATCATCCAGGTTAAAATACATCGTACACAGTGTGACTGTATCTGTGAAAAAGTATCTACTTGAGGGGAAAAAACACGTCATACACTACACATCACTGCAGGCAGAAATGTTGTTGTTGCGTGTAAATGTCATGATGACAGAAGGATCATAGTAGAAATTTGCACTTGTGCGTGGAAATATATGACAATGATCCATCAGAGTAGGTAGAAATGTAATTACATACATCACTGTGAGTAAAATCACCTCCACTGCAGGTGGAAATATCATCATTGTGCATAGAAATGTAATTACTAATGGAAATAACTCTAATAAGTGACATATAGGAATAGGTTTGACACTTGCAATAGGTCAGTATTACTACTCTGAGCTGAGCGAGGTTGAAATCTTGCAGCATTTATCACAGCCTGAGTGTGTGTGTGTGTGTGTGTGTGTGTGTGTGATTGTGAAAAGCATGTATGTGTGCAGGGAGATCATGGGATACATCCTGATCTATCTTGAGATCTTGGGCGACAGTGTTGCAGCCAGCAGCTACCTCAGCAGGAGCTCAAAGTGAAAACACACAAAACAGACTTTCTCTGCTCAGCTCAGCCCGCCGGCACATTCTGCCATCCTCCGCTGGTGAACAGTTTTACTAAGCTCACATTGTGTTTTCGTCTACGGTTATAGTATATATACGTAAAATGACGCGACAGGAGACCCAGTGGGTAAGAAAGGTCACGGTATATCCTGTTTTATAAAGAAAAAAGACATAATTACACATTAAAAGGACATTAGCAAACTTCTATCTGTATTTGGAAGTCACAAGATGATCATACTAAAACCCCTCCTGTGTCTGAAGCTTAGTTTTGTCGACACGCTTCTTAAAAACAAAACTGTTTTCACCATCTGATCTCCAAAAAAGCAGCAGATAAAACCCCCAAATTTTGTTTTTAAATAGTCCAATATTTTTTTTACCACAGCTGTTTCTTACAGTCGACCGTGGGTGTTGGATTTCTTCTCATCAAAAATTGATACCTGGTTGTTTATTATTATCTCCCACACCAATGTGAACGCAGCAGAGCTGCAGAACAGAGGCGGGCCTTAATTGCTGTTTTGAAAATTAATCGACACGGCCCGGCTCCAGCACGCTTATCTGGGTGCTGAATCCTCAAAACGGCTCAACATAAAATTCATTAATAGGAAAGCACTCACATGAATTAATCAATAAATAGACGCTTCATGGTGACGCAAACTAACACCAGTATGTCTAATTTCTATTTTAACCATGAAAAAAGAAATATATAACGAAATAGCCGTGCGTGTGTTGTTGGCGTTTGCATCTAAGCATCTCTAAAAGCCACGAAACACCCTGCAGATATATGATGAGCACTACAGACAGTGTAATCGAATCAGGCTTTGTTGCACAGAGAAGCAGGTAGTGACGAGTCGAACCAGAGTGAGATAACAGGAAGAATTAAATGTTGTTAGATATTTTAGGTAGAGTAGTAATACGAGTTTCATGTGCTCTTACTTCCTGTTAAAATCGGCTCTAATCGGTCATTTTGCAACGAGGCTTTCTTCCTTGCAGCGTTGACTCCACTGATTATGCTATCAGCCCACTGGATGCTGTTTAACAGGTCAGTGTGCTTTTGCAAGCCTTCTGTTTCTACGGAAGGCTAGAAAAGGCATTTAAATTGTTCCCACTGCCGTCTGAGGAAGACCAAAAATACACTGCTGCTTGTGTTTTATAATGTTTCTCAAAAATGGGCCACTTTCACTGCTAACAATGGAGGGATTAGGAGGCAGACATGCATGTTATGAAATCTTAAAGGCCGCCTCATGCATTATATCAGAGGGAAATGTCTGTCTGCCATACAAAGGTGCAATAAATGTAAAGTGCTCAATTAAATGTGAACATTTCTTTGAATTTTATAATTAGCTCTATTATGTCTTTCACTCTCACTGTAAAGGCGTCGTCACACCACCATTTGAAACAGTGAAATTTTGCAGTGAATTGATTAATTTTAATAAATTCAATACAATCAGTGAAGGGATTTTGCAGGTGAAATAAATTGTGTGAATCTTTTATGTCTTGTTCAGCTTTGGTTGACGTCCAAATTGGTGACAGAGACCAGCAGAAAGACTGCCTCCACGATGATAACATTTGAGGGAACAGCTATTGTAGCATACTAGTTTTATTCCACCATCCATTCTTTTGTTTTATTTAGATAGTGACAGCTGGAGAGAGAGAGGATACACAGAGGGAGAGACAGAGGGGGTCACATGCAGGAAAGGTCCCAGCTTGAGGTGAATCCGGGCTGCAGTGGTACCAGGTGAACTACTGGGACCATAGACTGGCATGCCTCTGCACCATGTATTTTGATATAACCTTGATCTGCACCTCAAAAGAGAATGTGCCAGATACAAATTATGATCATTTATTGTGCCAGCTAACTGAGCGAGCAACTTGGAGAGAGCTTGGAGAACTATAGGTTCTCCGACATGCTTAGAAGGTTATGGGTAGGCGAGGGGTGTTCAGTTGGTTGCAATCTGCAACCTCATGGCTAGATGCCACTAAATCCTGCACACTGAGCCCCTCACAAAGTCAACAAAATGATAATACAGATATCTGTAGCAGCCTATCTAACACCAGCTATTTGTTCTTCTTTTGAAGTTACACAAACTCGCTTTAAAACCAAAACTTCCTCACATGTAGTTTACGGCGTGTCGCAACAGAGGACTACTGCAGATGGTGGTTTGGTAACAAGTAGCTTCTTCTGACAAATAGTGGTAATGTAATTTCTGTTCTTTCTTTATGCCCGATGTGAAAAAATGTAACATGAGGTCACATGTTAACCTGCATGTTATGTTTGCGTGCCTTTTTGTTTGTCCAGCAAATGTGTTCAATAATGAATGTACGCTGCTTTAAATGTGCTGTTTACTGTAAAACAGTCACCTTCTCTCACAGATTGTATGTGGGAGATTGAATGACTCTGTGTGTGTGTGTGTGTGTGTGTGTGTGTGCGTGTGTGTGTGTGTGTGAAAGGGAGAGGCCAGCTGGATGGGCCTGGCATTGGGTTACAGAAGACATGGAGTAGTTTTTTTTTTTTTTTTTGCTCTATGACTGTCTCAGATCAATTAAGAGAGAGAGTGGGGGAGAGAGTGAGGTGGGTGATGAAAGAAATGGAGTGGACGAGGAAAGAGGAAATGACTGAACATTAAGTCGACAGGTGGAGGAGGAACAGTAGGAGGCTGGGAGAGAGTGGAGACAGAAGGGGATGTGGAGGGAGAGAGAGAGAGGAGAGAGAGAGACGGTGAAAAAAAAAAAAAAAAAAAGGCCAGAGGATATTGCAGGGGAGAGGATATAATGAAACAGCTAGTGATGCAATAAACACAACCGCTGCTGTGTCACCGAAGGAAGAGTTGATTCTTAAAGTAATACGCTGATGCTCAGGCATATAAGCTCTCTGATTGAATCACTGCAGCTTTCACCTTGGCCGGCGGTCACTATTTCATATGCTGTACGGCTCTGAGGCAGTGCAAACCTAAAGTATACAAAGGAAATCAAATAGTGAACATGTGGAGGTGACGTGTTGCGAATCAATCTTGAAGGAATGGTAGATTTGTTTTAGATGGGATGAGAGGCCGAAAGCAGAAAATATGTTTGCAGTGAATCACAGCCAGCTTTAAAAAAAACACACTCAGACTAAATCAAGGACAGGAAAATGTGAGATTTATATTTTATTCAGCACATTTCCTTGTGTGTGATAAGCAGCAGCAGCAGTGTGGAAAGCAGCGCGCCTGATGTATACCCTGCGCGGCAAACCAACAGATTATTATTATTCAACAAGTGATGGTTACAAAGCTGCTAATCAAATGATGAGGATGTCTCCTGCTGGGATAACCGTCTCCCATATTTGTTTACTAACCGTCTCCAATTTGTGTTTATATTCCAGTACAGAAAATATTGTCATCAGAGGAGAATTTTAATATCTAAAGTTCCTGAAAGTCACTCAGCGATCAAGGAGAAAAGAGAAGATATGTCCAGTGGCTCAAAGAGCTGTGAGCTGGTTTTATTTATACTAATTGAAGTCTATTTATTGAGAATGATTCAGCTGATTATAGGACGAGTAAGCAACTAAAAATTACAGACAGTACGTACAGTATGAACCACAGCCTGTAACACCCAGCTGCCCTCGGTTCACTATGCAGTGGGGTGGAAATGTGTATTATTAGAATCATTGGATTATTTAAAGATGGGCTTAGCGCGACACTTAATCTTTTGCCTTGACTTAGCCTCCTCTCACTGCCTTTGTTAAAGAGAGAATGGGACTCTTCTGTCTGCGCTCCCATTGAATACAAGCGCATAAAGACTCTTTGCCATGTTTTGAAATCCGCTGCCGTCAAAACAGGTCTTCAGATACAGTAGCCGTCACTTTCATTGCTAATCAGTAATGAGCTTCACTTCAATCACTGATATTTCTCTGATGGTAGCCATCTTCATTTTGGAATATAAAACTCTCTCTCGCTTCAATAGGAAGCATAAAAAACTCTCAAGGCTGTGGTTATAATTGTCTTGTTTTATTCTCTGAATTTCATAACCATGTTTCAGCCTAGAAAGATAATAGTCAGTTTTATTAGAAACTAGAAGTCTGCCAGTAACCTCCAACACCACTGAATCCAAGGACATCATTTTCTGTCATTTTGGGTGAAATTGATTTTGACAATTTCTATCTTCGAGAAAATAATCCTCCTTAAAAAAACAGCTGAAGTAGCTCAAGGGCTACTTTTTTGAACTTTCATCCATGTTCTACGGTTTTTATTTGTGAACCGAAGCAAATTTTTTTCAGCTACTTGGGGCAATGGAACAAGCTTTAAAACAGAACAATGAAATATCCTCACATCGTAAGGTTGTTATAGCTAACAAGAGTTGTCTTTTTACACATCCAGAAGACAGAGAGCAACATTAGCATTCATTTGGAGTCTTGTTGATGTCCATCTTGCAAATGTAAATGCAACACTCGCTCTCCTTTTAGCTATTTTCGCCCTCCACAAAGTCCTCGGTGGAATATATGGCACTTAAGCCTAAATGCTTAATGCTTTACCAGCTAGTTGCTAACTCGTGTTCAGCCAAAACAAGGAGCTGAAAGATGATAAAATGCTCCATAAAGCTTGAGAGTCACTTCGCAGTTGAGAATGATTAGTTATTCTTTGGGGAAGATGATTCTTCACATCTGTACTGTGTGAATAACAGGAAACTTTGAGAGAGTTATAACTAACTTTTCCTGTCTACTGTTTGTTGCTTGGCAGGTCGTGCACGCTGGATTTTTTAGAGCTTTTTCAGTGAAAACAATTGACTGCAGCAGAATTTGGTCTCAAGTAAGTGGAGTGAAAATTCCAGGTCCAGCTACAAATTAGAACATAATAAATTCTTCCTTGGCCTCAGACGACCAAATGTCATGAAAATCTGTTCATAATTTGGTGAGATCTCCTGCTGACAGACAGAGAGGAATAAAACACGACATCCTCAGCAGAGAGCGCAAACATGTCCGATTTTCTCTCAGCGGGATCGCCTTGATTACCAGCGGCAGACTGTACATACAACTCTATTTACATGTTATATGCCAATACCCAGCTGCTCTCATTAACAATTCTCGGTACCATCAACAAGTGAGGACTTCCAAGTATTTCCTGCTCTAATTTGAAGCAGCGGGATGATTCGTTCTGTTCTTTCTCGGCAGGTAATAGCTGTTTACTCTCCAGTCTTCTTGAAAATCTAAGGACGGGCGATGGGAGGAGGGTTAGGATATAGTTAATCACACGTGATAACATCCCTCCTTGTTTTCCCTTTCTAATCAGGCTGCTGATGAGCTGTTGGGTACATGTTTCCTACACAGTTTGTCGTGTTGTGGATGCTATCAGGAGGATTAGATTATTTAGAGATGGACTTAAAGCGCGTCACTTAAACCCCTTAAGGTGATATTTATACGGCCCGGACGTTGTCTCACTTTTGATAGCTCCCTTTTCCTATTTATAACCGCGTCTTTCACCTGCTTTCCTCCTTTATCTGCCTCTATCCCCTTCTGTCTCTTCCTTCCCTTTCCCTTCCCTCCCTATCCTCGCTTCCTCTCTGCGTCACTGTGTCTGTGCATTGAGCATGAGTGTGTGTGCTTAATGACAGAGGTGCAGAGGCGGCTCGGATGGCAGCTAAAACAAGAAGCTGTCCTCCTCTCTCTCTCTGTCACACACACACACACACACACACTCAGCCCCGAACAGAATAACTGTTATTTAAAGACTTAGAGCTGTACTTGCTCATTTGAGGAAAAAAAAAAAAAAAAAAAAGCCTCAGAGAGATTGATGGGTGGAGTCAAGACGAAGGGAAGAGAGGGAGGAAAAGAAGGGAGGTACCTAGTGATGGAAAGATGAGAGAGAAGCAGGAGGAGGGTGAAGAGGATGATGTCATGTTTTAACCCTATACCGCACTCCTCTCCTCTCCTCTCCTCTCCTCTCCTCTCCCCCCATCTTCTCTCCTCTCCTCTGGTTTCCTCCCCAGATTCTTCCTCCTCTCCTTTCTGTGTCTCTCCAGCAGGACTATATTTAGATTTGTGCAGCTGTGTGTGTGTGTGTGTGTGTGTGTTTGTGTTTTGATGTTGTTGCAGTGTGCTTGGCACTGCTCCTTCTTATATGTTACTGCTCATTTTACCAAATGCATCCACCGCTCTCCCCTCTCTCCTCTTGCTCCCACCATCTTTTCTACATCACATGCTGCCTTTTCCCTGTGTGTGTGTGTGTGTGTGTGTGTGTGTGTCAGGTCATCTTTTTTTCATCTCCCCCTTCCTCCTCAGTGTATTTAAAGGATAAATATGGAAATATTCCCTATTTTTCAAGTGATTCCAACAACGAATTTGGTCGTAATAGCAGGCGTAATTGGTGTCTTTTAATTAAAAACACACTAATGAATTTCATTCATTCATTACAAATGGGAACTGTAGTTTTTATTTCGACGCAATCCCACATCCTCTGTCATGCTGCAAATACTCGCCTGTCCACCACTGACAAAAATAACAAAAATAGTTCCCAAGATTTAAAGAACAAATGGGCTTCGGGGGCCGAGAGGGTTTTCTGTCACGCTGAAAAAAGTAAATTGGCTTTGTCGCGGCTGTTGCTTTTTCTTGTAAGTGGTACATTGCAGCATTTTTTCATGAGTACAATTTGGAGATGAAACGAAGAAGAAAAAAAAAAAAGGGGGAAACTAAAGAGGCAGAACCGACCCCCGAGGATTTTCAGCGCCACTGCACGCTGTGTCGCAGAGCCGAAGCTTTTGTTGCAATTTTTGTTGGATTTTCGTGACACAAGCTTCTTAGTCTAGTAGCTGCTAAACAGATGTCGTCCTCCTTTGGGTTCCTACTCAGGAATTCTAATCACTTTTAGCTATATCGAAAACGTGATTTCTCATTAGACTGTTTAATGTTTCATTATTATTGGACAGTAATGATAGCACAAAGTGATTCACTAGGTTTCCACACTGCATACAGTATATGACCTGTCTACCTGTCTCCCTTGGACCTGGAACGAGGTGAAGGGGTTTTCTAGCCTTGTCACAGTATGTCTAAATTGGACTTCTATTATTGTTATTGCTTTTTTTTTTTTACCACCTACAGCTTCTGTTGCATCCTCAGACATCCGCAGAGAGGGAATCTCTCATTAAGTTCCCTCTCCAGAGGTTCCTCACATTATTTTTTATTTCTTATTCCTCTTTAGACAGCTACTGTGCCTGTAAAACCCAACGAGACATTATATGATATTTGGGGAGCAGGATGGACTTCTGATGAAAAACTCTTTTGTCTTTGCCGTTCAATGAGGGAAACACACGCTTCTGCACACTTCTCAGTACGACTCACCACAATCAACACCTACACAACAAACTGCTTAACCGATGATGACTGATGATTACTATTTTTAACGTGATTTAATCCTCAGTGGCTTTCACTATAAAACATTCTATAAAGTCTAAATAAAAGTCGGAGGTTACAGTCATTTTAGCACAAATAGCTGCATGTTGGCTTCTTGGGGTCAGTGATACAAGCTGTGAACTTTCTCAGGTCGATGTACTGAATGTTTGGCCAAGCCATCATTAATATTCATTTGGAATCATATGTCTGTCCACCCAGTGTCCAATATTCATTCACCATTTAGCTCTTTTTTTGGTGTCCAGCAACTCCTGTTGGAAATATCTGACTCTTTAGCTGCCGAGTGAGCCACTTTGTTCTTTGGTACTTGGGTAGGTGGCATAGTGGGTTTTTACTTAAACAGCTAATGCATCACAAACAATGTGGTTGATAAGTGAGCAGTCAGCGAGCCTGCGAAATCAAAACAATGTGCTGAAAGACGCTAAGTCTGGCGCTAATTCCACTGGGAGTGGCCTCTTCCACATTACACATAGTCATGAGATGCATTGCTGATATAGAAATATTGATTGGCGTAGCTTTCAGTTCTTCAGATAATGACTAAAGGGTAGTAAAGGAGGTAAATGAATCATTCTTTGTACATTTTGAAAATATCCTTTATCTGCACAGTCATATGAAGAACAGTAGTAATACAAGCACTTTCTATTAGCACTTACTATAATTTATTTTAGGTGTCATTTATTTTAGGCTGGATGGTGTGCTGTAAGCCTGATGTTCTTACTGACTTACTTTTATAATTGTGGTAATGTAACTCTGCTAATGATGTGCCATGTCGACAGTATGCCTTCTAATCTCATGGGACTCTCACTGAAGATGAAACAAACAAAGTCGAATGTTGCATTTTGGATTTTATACTCACAGCTGGGCTTGGTTTTTTAAATTCTTTTTATCCAAAACACCAATTTGGATAGTCAGAAACATAAAAATAACTCAGTTATAAGCGACTCACTTGCTGTGATTAAGATCTTAGTTAACATTCTAATCACTGCACTGACATGATATTAAAATCTGCGTTGGATGAATGGGTCTGGAGCGACCTGCGTTGACCTAATAATAGCACAGCCACGAGGAAAACTCAAATTCACCTCACTCAGTGTAACCTCAGTTTGTCCTGTTCTTCCAAATGTAAGCATTTTCTACCTGTACGAGACATGATAACAGACGGTAAGGTAATACTGGTGTCCAGTTTAGCAAACGCTGACAACCAACAAACAGATTTGGCTGATTTCCTTTGGCTTAAAATATGTACTGTGGCTCAGTCTGTGCCTGTCATCCCCCTACCTTTTTTGCTCTTTTGCTTACTTTTCATTCGCTCTCTCCCACACTTGCTCTCTCACATGACCCACCAAGTCTCTTCATTCCCTTCGTCATCCCCCTCTTTTTCTCACCTCCCATCTCACTCTCTGTCTACCAAACACACATACATGCTTTTTCTTTTCAATCGTCTTTCCATCTCGCTCTGTTCTTTTTTTTTTCTTCAGTCCCAACACAGCACATCTTCATACAATTACTCTCCATTAAAAATGGATTAGATTTCACCTTCACAGTCTGTCTACAGAGGGAGAACAGGAGAGGGAGGGAGGGAGGATGAGAAGAAACAAGAAAAGGGGGGGTGGGTATAAGAAATCAAGAGAGATGGACGAAGAGGAAAATAGAGTGGTTGAGATAGAAAGGAAAGGGTGGTAGTCTAGAAGAGGGAGTGAAGTAGAAGAGCGATGAAGCGTGATCTCAAAACAAGAACCTGAAAGTGTTTGTGGTCACCTTGCAGATTTAGACTCACATTAGTTAACACAGCAAAGTCAGAAGAAATGGCTCACCCTGTTAAACTTGTTGGGTTTTTTTTTGTCACAAATAGTCCGAAAATTGTGTGAACTCGGCTGTCACACGTTTGTCCAGTCACTGAGAAGTGGCTGCATTTCAAGAACAAATTGACTGCTCAGTATAGCTCATTGGACAAACGCATAGATGTCAACTCTAGCTGTACAACGGGTAAAAAGGCCGGTTGAATAAAAGTCAGTGAGTTTATGAAGGTCATGTAATGATCGTTGAATAGACAAAAAATAAGAAGCAGAACAGTTTTGGTACCCTGAGGCTTTATACTTAAACAACACACAGTCGTCTGCATATATGACAAAGAAAAGTTCTGAGGGGTTTGCCTGAGTAGAAGACAATCTTTATGTAGTCTGTATTTAAATTAAATTGAACAAATCAGAAAATTAGGAATCGTAATCTGCATTTGACCTTTCTGTGACTCATCAGGTGAATACAGATTCAGTTCTGTAACATCACTATCTTAGGGATGGAAAGCATAATTAATAGAATAAAAGGCCACTTTCAATGGTCTCAAAAGGGCGTCTATCTTGTGCCTTGACACATCAAGCAAAGGGCAGTCCTCATCTATTGTTGTACAGCTCCATGCCAAAGGGAGCAGATGGTCCTGGTGTGCCCAAAAGAGGTGAGGGGTCTGGTGTTGGAAGAGCTCCAGTCAGGCCCCCCTTAACTCGCCTGTGTTTCCTACCTGGGGGTTAAGAAGGGTTAAATCTAATCTGCTCCTGCTGTTTGTGTGTGTGTGTGTGTGTGTGTGTGAGAGAGAGCCTTGGATCATCCTCTTTCCAACTGCACAGTTAGTCTAGACTGCTTCTCAGCCATCAGTAAAGCTGTATTATTTTCTTCTGACAGAGGGAGATTATTAGTTCCACTGTACACTGAGTAATCAGTATATCGGGTACACCTATGAAGCCTCTTTGGGGAGGTACAGAAGTGGGTGTCTTGATCAGTTTCTGTTCAGTGCGGCATGGTGCCTTAAGTTTAGTAGTCCCTATTTTTGGTCGCCCACTCTTTTATTTATTCACTGAGGCAACAGTGACGGCTAAATAAGCACCAAGCTTACAAGTATAGTATTAGGAATTATACATAATGAGCTTTCTCTTTTTAGCCACACTAGCAGTGTGGCTGCAGAGATGGCACTGTCGGTCTACCACTTCGATCCAGACTGAATTATCTCAGCGATTATCTGATGAATTCCCATAAAATTTCCAAAGAATCGTACCGTCTTTCATTTAGCACTACCATGAAGTTGACCTTCTTAGCTTTAAATGAAATAACCACGCAATTATTGGATGGATAACCATGAACTTTGGCACACATGAGGATGACATGTAAACACTTTGGTCATTCCTTAATTGTTCATATAGCGCCATCATTAGGCTGTCCATGTTTGGCGTTAATTAGCAATGTTCTTATGCTACCGTGCTGAACTGAGACTTCGCTCAAAGCATAGCTATGCAGCCTCAGAGCCGCCAGCATGGCAGAAAAATGTTGTTTTCTTGTTGTTCGTTAATAGATAAAAACAATTTCTGATAATCAGTCAATGGAACTTACAGGATGTTGTATTTCCCAGGCAGAGTATGTGGGTATATAATATAAAAAAAGGCTCTAACAGTCTCTAATGTATCATAAAAAAATGATTCACAGATTTAAGCATACTGTACAATAAAAGAATGTCATCTCTGTGTGAAGCTTTCAAGCTCACACTTATGACAGATCATGATATAAATATTAGTCTCAGTAACATTCTGCTGGAAGTCCTGCAAAAACCTTTGTATAGAGGAGTAGTTTATATATGTGTATCATTTATGATCCTCCATCCTACATATTATTGTTGAGACCAAACCTCACATACATCTCACTAATATGGGAACCCAAAATCAGGATATTTCACTGCTATATTTAGCTATTGAGTCATCAATCATCCGGTTACTTCATTCCCATTTGGCTGCTGTCAAAGCTCGCAACTCTCTCAGTTTGCATAATGCTTTCCAGGCTGAGCTGCTAAGTTTTAGGAATCAATTTAAACCTCACTGTATGTCTTTAATAATCCGTGGGTATCAGCCACTTTTTCTACATCTGTGAACTGTTTTTTTTTTTTTTTTGGAGGTACAAGGTTTTAATCTGACGCCTGGCAGCAGGTTGTTTCATTGTGACGAACAGGTCTCGAGAACGAAACTGACAGGTAATAGGGCTGAGACACAACACAGCCCTCTGGAGAAAGGTGTGTGTGGACATGTGTGTGTCTGTATGAATGCAAGCCCCTGTCTGTGTGTGTGTGTGTGTGTGTGTGTGTGTGGGTGTGTACAAATGTGTTTGTAGAGTAATAGTCTGCTCTCTCTCCCTCATTACCTTTGAAAGAAGATCTAGCCTGTAGAATGCATCTTTGTGTACTCCAACGCTCCCACTTTCTCAAACGATTCACCACCAAACACAAAGGGCTCTTTTTTTAGGAACGCCATCAGATTTGGCTGAGCTGCATCACCTTTTTATGTCCTTTAACCTCTGCGTCTAACATTTCTCCTCTCTCTCTCCTTTTCTTTCTTCCCCACCTCTCAATCATCCAGACGCCCCGGTGGCAGAGTTACACGACCTGTTCTGTAAGAAGCTGCAGCAGTGCTGTGTGCTGTTTGATTTCCTGGACTGCGTGGCTGACCTGAAGGGGAAGGAGATCAAGCGCGCGGCGCTCAACGAGCTGGTGGAGAGCGTGGCCACTAGCAGAGGAGTCCTCATAGAGCCTCTCTACCCAGAGGCTATAAAGATGGTAGGAGGGGAGGAGGAGAAGGGAGGTTAGGGGTAGAAATGATGGATTAGTGGGTGAATAGTAATAGATGAGTAAATCCAAATGCCCATCATTTGCAACTCCTGGAAAAAATAGATTAGGAAAGAACACTGAGAGGAAGGATGAAGGTTGAACAGAAGGTAGACAGTGTGATATCCAGCTGAGGAAGCCCTGGAGGAGTCACCAGAGACTATAAACAAAGGTAGCGAGAGAGGAGAGAGGATGGAAGAGAGGGATGGATAGATAAGGCGAGTGAAGGAAAGGAGAGATAGAGTGTTTGCAAAGGGTGCTAAGCAGCAATAGGCTACACAGATGGTGAGAAAGAAGAGGGAGGGACAAGAAAGGATGTGTGGACACCATCACAGAGCACCAGAGGTCCCAGAGGATATAAAGAGGAGGGATAGGAAAAAGGGGATTGAGGAAAGAGGGTAAAGCGAGCAGAGGATATAGCTTATGTTCTGGAGTCAGTATACCCAGAGGACGTGAAAACGCTGATAGGACAGAGGAAATGGGATGAAAGGGAAGTGGGCGAAAGCATTAACGCGTGGTCGTAAGGTCAAATAAAAAGGTAAAAGTCTAAAATAGACATTGCTGATAAGTGCAAAGGTTAGAGCCCATGTGATGTGATATAGTAAATGTAAGGGAGAGAGTTTTGTTTGAAACTTTTTTTTTGTCTGATTTAAATTTTCTCTACAAATATCAAAGAAAGCAGACACAAAAGCAACAACTGAACGTCTTTAAGGTGATGATCTCGAAGTTTGAAGTAACAAGAGGAAGTTAGACAAGAGGAAGCAGTCAGCATTAAAAGTGTGTAGAGAAATAAGAAATAAGCCAAAGAAGTAAAATACAATAAGAAAAAGAAAGGTAAAAATGTATATAAAATATATTAAAACAGAATATGAAAAATATGTTTGAATCTTCTAGACACTGTACAAGGTTGTGACAACTATATTCAAGTATTACTGTCTAACTAGACATGAATTATACTATAATATAACTAACTGTTTATCTATATATACTATATTATATTATATAATATATATATATATATTTATATATCTATATATATATATATAATAATGAATGTTAAAAGCTAAAAGGTGTGAGGAGGAAAGAGTGAGTGGAGAGGCACTGAAGGAGAGAGAACGGAGCTCATATCCTGCTGCAGTGAGGCGTTTTACTAACGCAGACGTTAGTGTGCAGGGAAGGCAAGAGTGGAAAAGAAAATAATGCTGAATTGGGGCGTTGGGATTTATCACATTTGCTTTTTGCGATATAGTTTATGCACTAAATGGCCAGTGGAAACGCATTTGTTGAATAAATCATGACAGAGCAAGCAGCCAGGTTGCATGACTTATTAGTTGTTTCCTCTCAAACATGGCCGACAAAAGCTGAAGTTGCGTGCGACAGCTCGGAAACTGAAAACATGATTTTTTATTTATTTTTTCTCCACTGATGCAACAGCTTCTTCTTTTGATTGTGGGCAGCTGTCATCTGACACAGTAGTGCAATACTGCCACCCATCTAACACAACTGCTTTACTGTTTTATCTGCTTGATTTAGTTGATAGAAACCTAATTATGCTTTCAAATCTGAATAATTCACATTGTTTTGCACGGGCTGTTCGTCCTGATCCATCCGGAGAGCTAATTTCTTATGTAGTGACACAAATCTGTGTTGAAATATCAGGATAAAATCCAGAGATGAGTCAAAGGATGTTTTTGCTCTGTCATGACTACGACTATACTTGGAGACCTTGTTTTTGGAAAATTACAACTACACCCCAGTTTCCTTTTACTCCTAAAATAATGTCCAGGATATCCACAACATTACCAGGAATGTACCGTATGTTATATTTGGTTCTCTCTAGTCTCCACCTCCTTTTCTTTTCACTTTACTTTTTTCTGTCTGACCTGCTTTTCCCTCATCTCCCTTTATCCTCTTCCTGTATCCACATCCCTCTCATCCATTTTCATTTTTTCCACTTCCTATTTTCTTCCTCACATTCCTCCCCCCTCCATTTCCTCTCTTTCCCTACCCGTCCTCGTCTTTGATTTTTCCAGATCTCGGTAAATATCTTCCGAACTCTCCCGCCCAGCGAGAATCCAGAGTTTGATCCTGAGGAAGACGAGCCGACACTCGAAGCCTCCTGGCCGCATCTGCAGGTAGGTCACGCCTACAAAGAAATCATGTTGTGGTAAAATAATGACCATAATCTGAGAATTTACATAATTTAATGCGGCTAAAGGGAGGAAAGGTTTCTTTTTGAGAGTATATGTTCAGCAAAACTTGCCAAAAAACTGTACTTGTTTTGTTATTAAGTGAAATACAATGTAATGTCAGTAAGCACCGTGAAAAATAGGCCCTACTCTATATTATATACTATATTTGGGAGGGGGAGAATACCACAATGCACACAACTCTTACCAGGTGTTGCTGTTAATGCAGCGTTCAGCACTTATCTGCACATAAACACACGGTTACCTGAGCCTGAGGTCCTTCAGATCAGTTAAATCTGCTGTTTAAAGCAGAGAGCGTCTGACCAAATGTACCTGTTTCATCAGCCGGAATCATAAAATGATGCTCCGGCGAAGAAGAACGTCACATCTTCTAAATAGACTTGCGATCATTGCCCATGACATTTGGGTGAGGTGTACAGTCACTTCTGCACCTTTCCTGGAGGAGATGAGTCAAAACGTAAGCGTGAAGTCCAAAACTGTCTCATGGAACAGATTTGTCTCGCTCAGTTTGTATCTTTAGGTGTAAAGCAGTACTGTGAGCAGACATTAAGGCCACCTTTTAGGATTTTTCAAGAAAATCACACACAGTTAGATGAGAAGATTGACACCACTCTCATGTCTGACCGTTCAATAGACACCGCAGCCTTAGCATTAAGGTTGGCCTTTCCCTGTCTGGAGATACGACAGCACATCTAGGCTCACTAGAGGCTACAAATCCAGCTTCACACCAGAGACACTGAGATTGATCTTTTCATCTCACTCTTGGAAAAAAAACATATAAACTTGCTTATTTGAACAATTCCTTTAACATAACTTTGCAAAAAAAACAAATGAGTTGTGTTGATTATTTGATTGATTGATTATTCTGTATCATTTTTCCATTCTTGTGCCATCTTGTAATTCATTTCTGTGATGCAGTCTTACTTTAGCGACATGGTTAGCGCACAAACAGCGGTGTCGATCTTTTACTTGCAACAAATAATTTCCAAAATGTCTATTCCACAGACACTAAATGGTGTGTGATCACTTCTTGTTTGTGTGTCCATTAGCTGGTGTACGAGTTTTTTCTGCGTTTCCTGGAGAGCCCGGACTTCCAGCCCTCCATGGCCAAACGCTACGTCGACCAGAAGTTTGTCCTGCAGGTAACCCTCATTCTCTCTTATTGAAAGGGTTTGTCAAACCCAAAGCTCTAAGATGTCTGAAATCATGATAAATGGAAAGGTATAAATAAGGGAAGCTCCTCTTAGAAACCACAGCCTTCGTAGAAGCTGGTAATATTCCTGCTAAAGTGCTCTCAAGCTTTGGTTGTATAAAAGATTTACTGAAAGAGGTACAACTTTCATGTTTTATATCCTGCTGCAAAACAGTTAATGTAATATTAACTTTACTTTTTGGGTGCTAAAAATCTGTCGTGAGGAGATCAGAGAATGAACGCAGACAAAAAAGATCCTCACACACTACAAGCATACTGTATTTGTGTCTGTAATTATCATGTGTGTGTGCAGCTCCTGGAGCTGTTTGACAGCGAAGACCCCAGGGAGAGGGAATACCTAAAGACCATCCTGCACCGTGTCTATGGAAAACTACTGGGCCTCCGAGCCTACATCCGCAAACAGATCAACAACATCTTCCTCAGGTACAGGCAAGGCCTTCCACCAATCCAATGTGCAGGATTTAAAGGCGCTATTTATAGCGTTTTAACATCAATAAATCAAACATCAGACCATCAGGAGGGAGAACAGCTGTGTTTATGACCCCGGCGATGCATTTTTTCTTTGAGCTCGGTGCGTCACTGGAACAAATAATGATTTTTACAGCGTGAAACACAAACGTTTTTGTTTTCTCATTTCCTGACAAAAGTTGCGTTCAAGACAAGTTATCAGTAGGTGAAAAAGGGGAAAGCTTTGTGTAAATCCAACCTTGACGTCACACGAGATTTAAAGCTACATTAGATATGTTTTTCACCTGTTCCATATTTAGACAAATGAAAGAGTGTGTAGGTCCTTTTTGATTTGAATAACAGTGCTGATATTGTTTTGTTTTTTTTAATCTATCTCACTGCCCCTTTGTAGAATTTGGTTGCCAATTTGTTCAGACTTGTGTAGTTCCTCTGCTGACTCTGAACTACATCTATAACAGGAGGCTGACATTAATAGTCTCCAAGTAGCGGTATCCTTATTGTGACAGATAGCACCAGGGTTGCCAGGTTCACGTCGTCTAAGGTTTGAGAAGCACAAAATGCTACAGGTAAAGTAGCATTCTGCCACACATGCAGGCAAACAGGCACAGGGCGTGCACAAACATGACACATGCACTTTTGCGCTCACTGAACCAGCCGTGCTGCATCCATCCTGGGAGTTAAATCATTGTGCAGTGACACAGATCTCCTCAAACAATCGGTTAAACAGCTCCGACTAACGAGAGTGCTGTGATGTACAATTGCGTTTCATCTTTTCCCTTCAAGTGTGGCTTGTTTTGTTTGCAATATAAAATTCAAGCGTGGGAGAGCTGCAAGGCCCTCTGTTACGGTCTGAGTTGACTAGCTTTAGTATTGTGACAGCTAAAAAATACAATACAAGCACACATTTGTTTAACTGTTAAGTGAGAGTTGTATTTCAGACATGGTACAACAGGATACTGACCAATCCCCCATTTTTTGCAGTTCGTCTTTTAGTTGTTTTTAATTTTCCTAAACTAGAAACAGTTACTTGAATCATCACTATGTGTGTGTGTGTGTGTGTGTGTGTGTGTGTGTGTGTGTGTTGTCTGATCTTCAGGTTCATATATGAAACTGAGCACTTCAACGGAGTCGCAGAGCTTCTGGAAATCCTCGGCAGGTTTGTATGCACCATGACGCAGGCACAATTTGTAGCATGTAGCTGCTGCTCTGGCTGAAAGCAGTAGTATATCATGGCTTTGATGAATATATATTTGGACACACGCACACAATTGCATACACACACTGTACTTGGCCCAGCTGCTCCAATTTATGAGACAGCTGGTAACCCAGTGAATTAAGCAACTACGAAAAATGGCGACAAAGCATAACCACTGCTCAACATAAAA
Organism: Larimichthys crocea; assembly: GCF_000972845.2. Taxonomy (NCBI): domain Eukaryota; kingdom Metazoa; phylum Chordata; class Actinopteri; family Sciaenidae; genus Larimichthys; species Larimichthys crocea. Next base: position 6,237,514 of record NC_040013.1, read on the forward strand.
ACCAATATGCATTTATTTTCCATTTATCGTCAGCGCTCCCTCTTTCTTTTCAGGTAAATGCAACTGTGGGTGAAGCCCAGCGGAGTGACAAATGGGTTATAAGGCCGGGGAGGGGATGATTAAAGGTGGGGGGGTGGCAGGAAGCAGAGAGAAACAAGAGGGGGGTTAAAGACATTAATGAGAAATGACTCATGAGGTTTTTGCGTAAGTTGTTGCCATGTCTTGGCCAGTAAGTGAAATATGAGGAAGATAGAAATGAAGAGAGCGCAAAGGAAGGAAGCCAAACTGATAAACAAACATGTCTTTGCTCTCTGCCTGTTCTCACACACAAATCAATGGCAACAAGAATAAAGATGACAGTAATAAAGAGAAAGAAAGGCAGAGAGAAAATGAAGGATGAATACAAACAAGACTGGTGATATTATCTGGTTTCCTGACTCCCTGTGTATGCAAAACGATGTTAAAGGAGTAGTTCAACATTTTGGAAATAACTGAGCCGGAGTCAGGGGTCAGGGTTAGTGTCCAGATTTTCCTCAGCTTTCTAGCTTATTGAACTCCCCTCTGGAAGGGTTGCCAGGAAAGTACGGTGGACACAACTCGAGTTTTTCCTTTTGTTTATTTCGCACACCCACGGTAAAATCCTCCACTAGATAGCCTGCCTGCTACAGGTGTCCTAGCACTATTACCGGTGGTTTCCAACTGTTTTAACTTGGGTTTAACTAGGTTGTAAACCTGTAATGTAAACATAAACACAAACCCAAAATTAACCAATAGAATTATACAAATGTTCGTATAATACTGATTCTTGTATCTTTGGTATAACTCACCGACAAGGCGTACTGGTCCTGACGATAAATGATAACGAAAACCACAACACACACTGCACACAACAATACAGTAACAGCTACTGGAAAGTTCTACAGTTAGCCTTTTCTGTTGCTGGTCCTAAATTGTGGAATGACCTCCCGTTATGCATTCGACAAGGCCCTTCACTGTCCATTTTTAAAACACGTCTTAAGACCCATTTTTATTCCTTGGCTTTTAACCCAGCATGAGACTCTGTTTCTGTTTTTGCTTTAATATTATTTTAACATTGTTTTATCGTTTATTATTGTTTTTATATTGTTCTTTGTTTTATATGTCTTATTTCATGTTCTATTTTATGTGCAGCACTTTGTGTCAGCTGCAGCTGTTTTTAAAGGGCTTTATAAATAAAGTTGAGTTGAGTTGAGTTAGCTTAGCATAAAGACTCGAAGAAGGGGCCCTGTAGTGTGCTCACCTACACCTCTCAGGCTGCCTTGTTTACATCACTTCTTATCTTATTTTTATTAAATCACACATGTACAGATATGAACTAGCTACGTTAGCGCGTTAGCTCAGCACCAAATCACAGCCTAGACGCAGTACTAGGGGGAAACACTGTCTGTGTTTCCCCCTCAAGGACACTCACTGGAATCTATTGTGATTTTTTCTCTTTTATTATTCAACACCATTAAAGCAGAAATTGCTTTATATAATCTGTTAGACACGAAAAACTGGCTAGACTTAAAGAGACAAAATGTTTGTCCTGTCTTAACTTTGGGTTATTACTCAGCGTTAAAGTGAAGAGCAAGTTAAGAGTTGTGTCTGAGAAATCAAAACACTAGTTTTATAAACTCTAACTGCGTTCACTTTGCTGCTGAGTAACAAGCCAAGCAATGTATCTCCTGTGAAAGATGGAGACACTCTACAGAGCTTTATCACTTCGTACTCAAGTATGAGTATGAGAAACTAGCAATGAGTTTATTACACGGATATACTTCTGTAACATAAACATGTTAATGCTGAAAGATTGGAGCGATGGAAGAAGAAAGATAGTAAATAGAAGAAGATGGAGGATGAGAAATCATACAGCAAACACACAAATCAGTATTACAGTCAATGCATTTTTCTCAAAGGCATTCTGGTAGCTGGAATCTAGCTTCTGTATCTGTGTTTCATTATTCTGCACAAATATCACAGAAGTGCCTTTTAAATAATCTGTATTGATGTTAAACATAGAAGCAAGTAGAGAGAGATGAAGAGTGGGCTGGATTCAAAGAGATTCACAGAGACTGTTTATCAAAAGTGATATTGTTTCTTCCCAACATAAACAGACTCTTGGAGTATGAGAACTATGGGTTAATGTGGAGGGAAGTGAGGGAGGTAAGGGTGAGGATGGAGGGATGAGAGCTGGAGGCAGACAAGGAGATGGAGGAGAGGGTAAGCGAGTGAATGGTGAGTCAGAAGTGGAGGAAGGGAGGGAGAGCAGGGGAGGAGAGAGAGGTTTGTATTCATGTTGGTGGTAACAGAGGTATTTATAGCTCCTCCCACACATGGAGACAGGGAGAGAGGGATGGATGAGGGAGGATGCAGTGTACAGAACGAGAGAGAGAGAGAGAGAGAGAGAGAGAGAGAGAGAAAAGGAGAGAAGAAGACAGAGGTGTTCAGAAAAAAGGGTGAGAAAGAAAGATTAGAGGAACAGCAGGAGGGAGATATTATTGAAGGAATGTTCTGTTAGACAGAGATGCTAATAGAAAACGAAGGCGGACAGACAGACAGACAGACAGACAGACAGACAGACAGACAGGTGCACTGACTGATACAGAGACAAACAGATAAACTGACAAACAGCTCAGGGTGATGCTAAATAAGTGTTTCCAACTTTAGTTCCCACTCCTCCGCTGCTCTTCCCTCCGTAGGCTGACCTACCTCGATGTCAGTCAGTGTAGTAGTGATCAGAGCAGACCTCACATTTGTCCAGTCACTTGGAAATGGACAGAGTACAATAATAGACTCAGATGAATGCACACGCTTACGCAGATGTACGCACTTATTTAGAGTGTGTGATGTTTCCATTGTTTCAGTGCCGTGAACTAATATTTTCTTCATATTTAAGATCAGGTTCTCAATATATAAATACTCTTTTGACAGATTCAAACTGGAACACATCGCCTTGTTGTTTTTGCCAGGAAGAAACAAAACGCGACATTAAGAGTCCATAAGAAGAGAGTGAAAGTATTTAACTTGTCTTCTTCTCTTCTTCAGCATCATAAATGGCTTCGCCCTGCCCCTGAAGGCCGAACACAAGCAGTTCCTGGTTCGGGTTCTCATCCCGCTACACACGGCAAAGTCCCTTTCCATCTTCCACGCACAGGTCAGTGATATACTCCTTGTTGTTTGTAATATTACATTAGTTCATAAAGGCTACCACCAATTACTTTTGATACCTGGCGGTAAAAACCTACTACTATGTTTTACCTAACACCACAAATGTAATTACACAGTGGCAAGATTCGTTGACATATTTTGAAGCCATGTCTACAGCCACATGTAGAGGACAGATATATTTTAAGTATATTTCATCTGCTGTACCTCACAGCTGACTGCTACGTGCTTTATTGAAGGTTTTAATGACCCTACTCCTCCCAACCATCATAGAAACTGGGTTTATAGTACCGTACCTTCCAGCCTGTGTTTTTCTTTAGCAGTAATCCAGCTGTGGTTATCACCTAAATGTCCAGTCAAAGTCTTGATCAGTCTCTTGGGTGTAGTGTTGTCTACAAACACTTAAACATGTAAGAATAAAATCCAGGCAGTTTTTTTCTTACCTGAATAAAACATACATATATTAATGTCTGTAAGATGTTTGTGGTAATTATGGATTCCTGCAATGTGCCAAAACTACCACTAGGAGGCAGAGTTGAGTCACAGATAACACCGCAGAGAGATGCTTTCTCTGAGTGTGTGTGTGTGTGTGTGTGTGCGCGTGTGTGTGTGCGCGTGCCCTTGGTTTCCTTGGTCTGCGTTCATGTGGTCGGTGTTGGTGCTTGAGTGTGTGTGCATGTGTGTGTGTGAGTGCATTTCATTTGTATCACACATTATTTGATTATGCAGAAGGTACAGTTTGTTCTCCACAAACTGGTCTGAGGTGTGTGTGTGTGTATTCTGGGTCTGAGCATCAGCGTGCCCTACATTTCTCCTCCCCGTCTCTCTCCCTGTGGTTCACACACATACATAATTCACACACTCAAACGCGCACACACACACTCGGTTTGACAGGGTCACGGGGGATACGATGCTAGTGGACGGCAGCTTTGCGCTCAGTAGGTGTGGCTGTGAAGGAGTGACCCCGTTCTGGATGTAAAAATCCAAATAAAATATGACAGCAGCGCCTTTTATTCATCAGAAACGCTGTGAAATACATTTGAATCACTCTTCCTGCAGCCCGTGAAGGGTTTTCTCATTTATATTCATGTCACTGAATTGTAGTAACAGCTGTTAGAGCTATATTGTGTAGCCACAACACGGTTACACATCATGGATCAGAATGCAGAAATAAAGCAAATGCAGTGCTTTTACATTTTAGGCTTGTGTCAGTTTTAGCAACATGTTCCTGCTTTGACACATAGCAGCACAAACACACGTTGACTCATTTTGTGTTCAGACTGACAGCGTGCGCACTTGTAATCTGACTGTCGCAATATGTGTTTAGGCAAACACTAAAAAGAGCTCTCGCTTAAGTTCCAGTGGGCACACTGCTACTTACAGGACTACTTTGAGTTTCGACAGTCTAGCTTGACCCATAATTTGTCTAATGTTGAACTAACACGACACTGTGCGAGCGGCAGCTTCCAAATGATTCAGCAGGTGTTGAAATATCATAAGCAAAAAGTGGGAACCAAAGCTTGGTTACCTAGTTTGTTAGCTTCCATCTTTCTAATGGAATACAAACAGCTCAATGTATTGAATGTTGAAAGGGACAGATGTCTTAAATCACTATGAAAAGAGGAAAACAACAGCATATATCAATGTTGGTGAGCTACACAGGGGCTATGACGCACTTCAGTCAGCAGTCAACATGATAGTTAACCGCTGACTGGACGCAGTATGCGTGACGTCACCTGTAGGTTTCTGAAGAGTGTTTCTGAAGCTCAAAATCAGTGGCTCTGCTCGCCTGGTAATCTAAAAATCGGCAAAGATGTGGGTCATCAGCAGACCTCAGGCCGGCTGAATGACATCTGGGTGTTCAAATAAGCCATCTGTAATGGCACCCACCTGTTAATCAAAGCTGCTTTAATGTTAATGCTGCATAACGTTAAGCCCTAATATAATTTGAAATGGTGAGTTAAATTCACCCTCAGTACAGTTGTCACAAATGGGGAAATTAGCTATAGAGACAAAAACTGTTTTTTGTACCAGACTGTAAACATGTTTATTCCTGCTGTGAAGTTGGACATTTTAACATGGGGACGATTGTGTTGTTCTGGGGCCAGCCTCAAGTGGATGTTTGAGGAACTGCATTTTTGTGCTGCATGTATATACAGTCGTCCCTCGCTATAACGCGGTTCACTTTTCGCGGACTCTGTGTTTCGCAGATTTTTTTTGTGTAATTTTGCATGTTTTTTTTTTTACAGCGTACTGTACAGTATGAACGCGCATCGTGTTCTGCGTCCTAAATTGGCTAAGGGAGTACTGTACAAAACGCGTGTAAAAAGGTGTATAAAAGTGTGTGGTTAGGGGTTTTACGGCCTTAAAACATGTATAATAACTGTAAAACTTACTTCGCGGATTTCGTTTATTGCGGGTTATTTTTAGAACGTATCCGCCGCAATAAACGAGGGACCACTGTATATGAAAAATATGCAGTTAAAATTTCTGTTCAACTATAAACTGAGAATAAGTCAGTGTTAATCACAGATTGTGACAATGTTATTAAAAGAACTGTAAAAATAGAGAAAGGCTACTTTCTGACGTGCATGCTGTAACAATTTTACAACCAAGAAGCCAGCGTTAGAGCTCTCTGGAATGACTTCATACCCAAAAATAGACCCTAATTTGACCTGTCACCTTGACAAATCAATATTAGTAAAATCTCAATCCTAAAAAGGCCACAGTGTCCGTAATCCTTAGCCTAACAACGGCCTCCTGCACCAACAAAGCCGGGCCTGACAACAGAATCCAACATCATATTTACCCCAAGCAGTTTCTCTAATGCCTCGCTAATACTTTAAACAGTTTGACCGATCAGCGTCTTTATTTTAATCCTCTCCTTTTCCCTGCTTTTCTTTTTATTCAAACTTGACATCCCTGCTTTCACCGGTCCCTTTTTTTAGCCTCCGCTCCCTCTTTCCTTCTACTTCTGTAACCATGTTGTGGTGAGGGTGAGGGTGACAGGAAAGTTAGGGATGAAGTGAGAGGAGAAGACAAACAAGAAAGGTGCACCGTAAAAAGGAAAAGGGATTAGACGCTGAGAAAATAAAAAAGATGAAAGCTGTGAAAGATGTAAAACCCAGACAGACAGAGAGACAGACAGACAATGGAGCGACAGGTCGGGAATAAAACAAAGAAAGAAACAACTAAAATAAGAAAGATTGTCCTACAAAACGATAGAGAGCAGTCGCCAACAATGTGACAGCACACAACTTCCCTTGTCTGTGACTATAAAATTGTACAATCCAGCATGCTTTTGTTTTGAAGATTTAAACTTATTATTATCTAATAGTCATAAAAATCATAATAATGTGACAAAAGTCAAAGGTAAAAATAGGACAGGAGAGGAAAGACAGAGAGGCAAGAGGTCTAAACTCTATCTCACATTGCCCTTAAGGGACTTCATGTGTGTGACATCACTCCTTCCGAAGTAAACACACGCACACACAGTCTCCGTCGCCACGGTGCCCACTCGCCACGGCAACCGGCCTGGGTGGAAGGGGGCAACCGCAAAACACACACATGCACACACACGTGCGTGCACGTATGCAGCACACACTCTCGCTGAATAATAGGAAATGATTGCAGATCATATACGAGAAGACGAGAGCTGATGTACACACACACACACACACCAACGCACGCACACCTACACACACACACACACACACGTGACACACACATCTCCCCTTGGAAAACTTGCCTTTCCGATCTTTAGCAGTGTGTAATCCGGAGGGATAAGTGCTAAGATCCCCCTTGTCTCCTTGACAGCTTCAGGGAACTTGTGTGTGTGTTTTTTTTGTGTTGGTGTGTGTGTGTGTGTGTGTGTGTGTGTTTTTTGGGTTGGTGTGTGTGTGTTTTAACCACGTCTCCTCTGTTCTTTACAGCTGGCCTACTGTGTGGTGCAGTTTATGGAGAAAGATGCTACAGTGACTGAATATGTAAGATTATTTTTTCATTGCGTTACTGCACACCCTACAACTCACTCGCTAATCAAATTTAAAGGATGATCTTAGTTTTGTAGTTTTGTAGTTTTTTGACTGTGATGTAGGGTCATCGTGATGAAAGAAGAAGAAGTCAGTGTCACAAAATCATGTAGGTTTAAAGCTGCACTAGTCAATTTTGTATAAATATTTGCACAAATGACTATATGTGACGTGAAGAGTGGATGCAAATTTACATTTATTATCCCCCGTAGTTCCCCTCAGCTCTACAGAGCATTCTAGTGTCTTTCAGTTCATTGTTTTGGTTTAACAGCCCGCAACTTGGATTGGTTCACTCTTGTGAACCTTTCCAGCAGATAGCTGTTCTAATAAACCCATTGTGCACTACTTACTCAGCACTAATCTACAGACAGACTAGCTGTTGAACATAGTGCATCATTCAGTAGCTACAGAGCTGAAAGGAGACAGAACATCTCCAGAAACATGACCACAAAGTGTAGTGATAAACTATTCTTTTAAATGACTCTATAATCACTTGACCATCAAACATATAATCAATGTTACTCTTGTAAATAGTTCAGCAATGTAAACTCCTTTCACCAACATCACCGCAGTAAAAAAAGAGACTCAGTACAAAGTGAACGACATATTTCTTAATGCACTAGCCAGAGTTTGAATATGAGTTAATGGAGATGGCACAGGTGGACGCCAGCCAGCTCCCCCCAACTGAGCTAATGGCTGCAGAGTTTATTTATGTTAATGCGCTTCATGTTTTCTCTGCAGATCATCAGAGGGCTGCTCAAGTACTGGCCAAAAACCTGCACGCAGAAAGAGGTGAGGCGGCTGATAATAAATAATAATAATTATAGGAAATGTTGTTCTTGTAGGACTTCTCTATTAGTTGTGTCTTTGTTTTTGATTCCTTCTTGAAGCATGTTAACATTTTTTTATTCAACAGGAGTCATGAATGTCTTTTCTAGTTCTAAAAATGTGTGTGTTGGTGTGTGTGTGTGTGTTCAGGTGATGTTCCTGGGGGAGATTGAAGAGATCCTGGATGTGATCGAGCCGTCTCAGTTCATCCGGGTGCAGGAGCCGCTCTTCAAACAGATCGCAGCCTGCATCTCCAGCCCTCACTTCCAGGTGAACACCACATAACACTGGTTTATAGTCCCAAAATCAAGTCAGTTAGTTGGATAATTTTAAAAAACGGTGAGCACAGACGTCAGTCGGATGAACTTTTCATTTAAACTCTTCTGCCGTGTGTGTTCGTTTCAGGTAGCGGAGCGGGCTCTTTACTTCTGGAACAACGAGTACATCCTCAGTCTGATAGAGGAGAACTGTCAAGTCATCCTGCCGCTGGTATTCGCCACCCTCTACAGAGTCTCCAAGGAGCACTGGAACCAGTCAGTGTCTCACACATGAGCACACACACACACAGATTAACTCATACCTCACAGCTTTTTGATATCAGATATTTGGGTCAGTTTGGGTGTAACCTCACGCTCTGTTGCTGTTTGGACGCTCCCAGTTGGTCTTGAGTCAGATCAGAAGATGAAAAGGGAGTTCTGTTTAGGATGAAAGCAACTTTACTGTCACTCATCCAAGTCACATAATAACACTGAGATAAATGCACAAGCTTCCTATCATGTGTATGCTAAAGAATTAGGGATCAAATCAGGGATGCATGTTATTATTTAGGCAAACACATACAGTTGTGAGTGCGTTAATCTCCCCGTAACACACTTTTACTTTAACCTCCTGACCCATAATGTCATGGGGCTGATAAACAGCCAGGTTCATTATCGTCTCACTCTGTCCCTCCAGGACCATCGTGTCTCTGATCTACAACGTGCTGAAGACCTTCATGGAGATGAACAGCAAGTTGTTTGATGACCTCACTGCCTCCTACAAAGTGGAGAAACAGAAGTGAGTGTGACTCAGACTCTTTGTGTGTATTTTGTGTCACTGGATACAACAGTGACAACAAGAGGAGGAAATATTAGGCTCTTAAGTCATGTTTTAGACGGTATTTGTTCCGTTATGTTTCACATTGTAAATATGTATCGCTTAGGTCATCTTTTGGACACGGATCACATCATGATTCCACTTATTTATTGCCCTGTTTCAAAGTCAACAGTGGATGTTATTGGGAAACTAAATTTAAGAGTAGTTCAACATTTTTTTGCTTGTTTTTCCCGAGAGTGAGATCTCGTGTCTGTGAGTTCAGTACGGAGTTTGGAGTCAGGGCGTGGTTCGCTTTAGCATTACAGCAAGACAAGCAGGGGAAGCAGCTAGACTGGTGATATTCAAAGTTTAAAAAAAAATCCTCTGAAGATGACTTATTTACATGGTCTGTCTTGTTTGATTAAGCCATGCATGAGAAGAAGTGAAAAAAAATGGACAGTTTGTGGTTTAAGAGGGGGGTTATGTGTTGGAACTGTTTCTTGATGAACAGTTTATCCATCTGCTCAGAGCTTCTGTGCCCAATCTTTGGGCGCACTGCAGGTTTCCAGGCACAGTTTGGTTTTTGGACAGCAGAGGTATGGTGGTGTGTATACTCTGGCACACTGTACACACCTCTGGGAAGTGAGATTTACTGTATACATACCTAAAAATACCAACATGCATGTATCATTGTTCATGTGGCTGCAGGCTAGTGGGATACAGTTGTTCATGTACTGCACACAAGAGACTTTTGTTCCCTGACCTAAGCCTTTCACGCAGTGCATCCTCCGTTAGGACGGGAGCAAATGTCCCTTCCCTTGTCGTTAAATTAACAAACAGTTTGTTTACCTTTCTTAAAATAAATCGCGACCTCACCCCCCGTACTCCATCCTCCATCTTGCCTATAAGCATCGTAACCTCCTATGGTTTCTCTTTTTCATTCTCCAGGGAGATGAAGCGAGAGAGGGAGCGTGCAGAGCTCTGGCGAGGCCTGGAGGAGCACCAGGAGCGCCGGATGCAGATGCTCACCGAGGCCGCCAGGAACCAGAGGAACCTCCAGGAGCGAGGCGAGAGAGGGGACCCGCCGACCCCTTCGTCCCCGCAGACGGCTCACTCCGACCAGCCCGAGCCCAAGCCAAGCGGGGCCTCTTCTTCCTCCTCCTCCGGAGCTGGGGAGAGCGCCACCTAGGTGCTGCTCCACCACACATTGGATAACACAGGGGGTTAGGGGACAGGGAGAAGACATGAGGTTGATGGTGAAAGTGTTGGGAGAGGTCAGACAGAAAAGGTACAAAACAAAACCACTGTTCTTTTTTTTTTATTATTATTATTTTTTATCTCGTATCATCGAGATGTGGCGGCTTTTTTGCGAAAAAAGCGCACGCGCTCAGTGATGCGAGGTAAACACTGTACCTTTTTTCTGACAGAGTTGTGTGAAACTGGTTCACTTTTTTTGCTGTACACACATCATGTTGCAGATCAGAAGATGAATATTGTCCATAAAGTGCTGACTGTCGTTTTAATTAACAGCTGGTTTATTAAACTGCAGGTCAGTACCAAAAAAAAAATTGGTAGCTGGCCTGCTTCAAATCAGCCTCAAAAAAAGAGATACGACTTCTCTTTTGGTGCAAACACTAACCGAGTTTAACATGTGTCTAACTTGTCTTGATATTTAACCAGTCGGAGTCTGTACTGTGGCCTCATATTTATCTTTTGGTCAGAGATGCTTATTTCATGCGTGGATAGCACAATGCATTAATAAACAAAAGAAGCAATTTCACACAAATGTCCCAAAACTATTGCCGCACAGGCCAGACACACACACACACACACTCAAACACACACACACACAGACGCAGGTACATATTTACTGTAAATATGAGAATACAGAGCTGCAGAGATAAAAATGTATCCAGGTCAAACAAATCTCACACGCCAACTATCGATTGATGCACCAAGATATTTCTTTTAGACGCTCGTATACACGCACACACTCGCACACACACACACACACAGCTGGTTCTGGCGCTAACTTCTCTCCCATTCTGTCGGTTTCCACCAAAGGACGAGCCTAAAAGTCCGTCAAGGTTAAATAACCACTGATGAAGATGATGATAATGATATAAAGTACAATACTGTTCCTTCTTCTTACTTGTTACTCTACTACTACTACTCTACTCTACTCTAAGTACTACTGATGATGATGATAATGTTTTTATATATATACATATGTCTCTGGATATTTCTGTAGTGTATTATGGGAGAAACACTAGTGTAGCAGATACCATGAAGGGGGAAGGCCGGCTCGAATTCTGAATTCACATCACATGTTAACTGTATGAGGCCATAATGTGAGTGCTGAAATTCAGCGGAATTCCCCTTTAACAGACCTTAAAGAGGGGACGATGAACTGGAATCGCGGTGGCTGTTTTTCTTTTCTTTTTGAAATTTTGGATGTTTGCGGTGGGTGCATTTTAAATCGTAAAAAAAATAAATAAATTCCCAAAACATTCCACATTTAAAGATCCCTACAATTATGTTTTTTGGGGTTTGTTCGTTTGATTAAACGTGCCCTGTGGAAAAACACATTTATGTTTACATTCAGTGTTACTCACCAAAAAACGCATCGTGTGCATCCTTGACAAGCTGAATGCATTTCCTTCCTCATAGAACATTTGAAAAGTAAAAAAAATGTTGCATTGTTTACATCCATGTTTACTAACTAGTCATCTTCTTCCCTGCCTCTGTCGGCATATTGCTATCGTTTCTCTGCACATTTATTGGTTGATCAATAAAATAGCATGCAACTGGCATGAATCATATCGCCTGTGTGCTCACGCGCATACATGTCCACCCTTGTGCGTGGAACAAACATAATGGGGACCTGCTCATAAAAACATTGCGCTATAGCGCCTCTAGTGGTGGGAAACTCCACAGGGTACCTTTAATTTAGATGTTAATTAAAAGTTTTACAAATATACTCTTTTGCCTTGGTTATATTTTACAAAGTTGCAGTTTAGGAACCCCAACATTGAACCAAAAATGGATTCCAAGCAGACTAGTAAACGCCACCCAACTCAGACGTTACTGGAGGACAAATAAAGTGCACCACCAGTGTTTCAGACCAAAAGAAAAACACATCAGTGATCCAGTTGGATTTCTGAACCCGGCACGTCTGTTCCTTAAGGCTCAGCAGACCTGACGCTGCTAGATGGCGACCATGACGATGATAACTTTTTTTTTTCGGTGTGAACCAACAAAAATCTGTTTATTCTTGTCTGATCATTATGATAGAGTGGTGGGATAAAGAGAGGGTGGGGAAAAAAACAGAAAAAAATTATTTTAGCAATATTTTCATTCTTTCAGGATAATCTGTGTGTTTTTAGGGGGTTAAACAGGAAGTGGGTGTCACACGCAAATGTTTACCCCCCACTCTTGTTTTTACTCCTGTTGCGTCCTTGATATTCACATTGTCTTAAAGGTACTTTCTGTGTACATTTATTTGATGAAAATGATTTTGCTTTGTAATTATTTTGTTTTGTTTTTTCTTGGTTTTTGTATGATCTCGTTCATTTTGTGGAAAACTGATACCGATGCTATTTATTTTCTATTTGATCAGGAAATGTAACCTTATTTGAAGATGATGGTCAGGTTGTGTATGTGTGTGTGTGTGCGTGCATGCATGTGTGGGTGTGTATCCAGCGAGTGAATCGGTGTGCAGGAGATGTGCGTAGACAGAGTGATTGAGAACGAGAGAAAAATGTTTTTCTCTCTTTGTTTCTTTTTCTCTCTCTCTCCTTCTCTCCTTCCTGAGGGACAGGGTTTGAATCCGAATGTATCGTAAAACGAATCGATTGTTTCTTTTGACGCTTGAGACGCAGAGCTACCTGTCGGCTGCTTCGTAACCAAACCTTCAAAAAACACTTCAGACCAGCAGTTTTTCCAAACTTCAAATCATGCCTGAGTCAACAAGGTTTTGAAATCCATCCGATTTGCAGCTCTCAGATTGGCATTTTAACGTTTTATTGAGCTGCATCTTACAGTGGCGCATTTCTGCCTCCAAATTTCCACATTTTTTTTTTTGTGTGTGTTTTTTTTAAATACTTTGAATCGGCCACACATACAGTAATCTTTATACAAAAGAGGTTGTTGCTTTCAAGCGTTGACACTGCAGCAGGTTATAACTTCCAACATGTTTGTCATAAAACCAAAAGCAAAATATCATCAAATATGCATGAAAATAGTTGATATTAAAAATAAACATAACTCATAATCCACTCACTAGCTTTTTCTGCAGCTTACAATCAGGTTATGGAGTTGCTCAGCCATCCTGGAGATGACTCAGGAGTCATCGTGTGAATGAAGTATGGCGCTTTGCCCAATTGGCATGGCACCTGAGCCGTCTCCATGACAACTGAGCAAACTCCTCCTGAGATAAGACTGAAAGCTCTGGAAAAAGCCAGCTAGTTAGCATTGTTACACATGTGCCCGTGGTTTCCAAAACTTTTTTCACTTTTTTCACCTGTGATCCCGTTAGAAGAAATCAATGTCTGCTTGTGACTCTTTGGCCTTTGTGTGGACATGAGTTGCGGGTAGTTAAACCAAAGAGTTTTTTCCCCTCTCAAATCATTTTTGAAAATACAAAACAGCAAAAGAAAAAGGAGGAAAATCATAAAAAAAGAAAAATATTTCATTTTGTTCTTGTGTTCTTTTAATGACCTTAATGACCTCCCTGAATTAACTTAAGACCCCTTAAGTGGTCCCCTGAACCCCAGTTTGGGAACCACTGACACATGTCTCTCTTCTCTAAGTACCATAACACTACACAGTTCTTCCTTTCAGGCTGAATTTTGTTGAATTTTGAGCGTGGATGTAAAGTACACATTAACTTTCTGCATGCGGCCACACACATGGAAAAAAAAAATGCACGGATTGATTAGGTGTAATAGCAGCCTCATGCTAGTAAACACCTCAAAACCTGCACCCGACACCATCTAACCGAACACAGGCAAGAAAAACAACAAATGCTCCCATATGATTTCAAACGTTGTTTTGATTCAGGCAAAATAAAAAAAAATAAAAATAAAAAACACAACTGAAAACAGACAAAACTTGACCTCGCTGTCATAAAACTCAGCTTACTTATGATTTTTGTTTTGGCTTGCTTCCTCACAAACCCTCTTGATTGTTATTGTCAGTCGGTCAGCTGACTCCCACCGTTCTAGAAATTCTCAGTTCCTGTTTCTAGGACTCTGTCGTACGAAGAGAACTGCTCCAGAACAGGAAGCGAGAGAAGAGAGTGTTCGTAGAGAGCTCTGGTATCGCCTCGCAGACCGCCATCAAACGCTGCTTTCATCCACCGCCACATTTCCTCCCAGCGGCCATTTTCACGTGGCCCATATTGAAACAAATGCTTTAAATCCGAGGGTTGATGTGAATGGACGGGATGAAAGCAGCGGAGTGAAGATGAAAAAAAAACAGAGGAGGAGAAAGACAGAGGAAAGAAAAGACATAGAGTTAGACACAATAGAATGGCAATAAGTCAGAGCAACAGTAACAGAATGAGAATATAATGTTAACGAAACCTACAACCGCATTACGTAGCAATTTCACTGAATTTCTAGATTTGCACTGTCTGCCCAATGGTCTGTGTTTGTTGTGTTGAAGAAAAACCTTAGAGAAGATGATTAAGATGATGCAGAAGAAGAAGAAAAAGAAGATGTATATTTTGGGGACCAACACAGCGGCGGGGGGGGGGTTGAATGTAGAGAGGCTTACTACTGTACGTAACATTACAGGGGGGTGTAGAATGGAGAAAAAAAACTATGTGCTAAAAATGAAACTTCACTTTGAGAAAACACTCTGGGAGTCTGCGCTGTTTTTTGTGTCACCTCTTTTGTCTTTTCGATTATATTCATATGTTAAAGGGCCAGTGTGTAGGATTTAGCGGCATCTAGTGGTGTAGTTGTTCGATTACAACACATTTGCCTGACCCTCTTCTCACTAACAACAACCCTATCTAGAGCCAGCGTTTATTTTGTCCATTCTGGGCCACTGTAGAAACATGGTGGTTGAACGTGGCGGACTCCGCCATCCTGCAGTGTCTGTATAAATGATATAGAAGGCTCACTCTAGGTGAACAAACATACAACAATTATTTTCAGGATATTATGCACTAATAAAAACATAGTTATGCATATTTTTGTGTACTCAAAATTCAACACACTGGACCTTTAATATTCAATAATTCTGAACATTTTTCATATAGTTGTCTAATGTAAAAGGGGTAGTGTATTTACAAACCCTCAGAGAATTATAACTCTAGCTTATCAGAATCTTTTAGCTTCCAGCCTTTTGTTTTGTTGTCACCAAACTCATTTCCTGTCTCAGACAGACAGCTGTTTTTTTTAGATAAGATAATCCTTTATTGATCCCACAACGAGGAAATTTGAAGCTCTTATAAAAACCACTTTACACTACCTGGAGCATTGAGCTGCAGATGAAGTTATCACTTAGCTAGTGGAACATTTAGCAGCTAAAGTGCCAGACGTTTCTCTCAAGGGTTGGTGGAGACCAAAGCAGAGCTAAAAAGTAAAGTGAATACTGGACTTAAGCACCATGCCAGCTTTTTGGTATGGTTTCAGCTCCTGTTAAAATTTCAGTTATTATTTACAAATTACTTGTACTTTTGGCTACATCTTCAGGTTACATTTTTCCATAACGTGTTAAAATCATTTAGCAGACACTTCAAACTTTGAGTTGTGTAATTCGCCACAATTAACATCAAATTGATCAGCGTAACCATGTTGTTGTGACCTTTATTTTAATACCTTATTGCATTATGATTGAACAATGAATGGGGATACATTCATTTTATAGATTCAGCCTGTAAAAGTCATTTGTATTCATATTACTAATCCTGTAAGTGTCAAGCTGAGCACTGACAATCCTCACATCACTGAGAGTAGACCAAAGTTGGATATAGAACTGCACACACACGCAGTCACACAGAGAGATACAGGCTGAGGTTAACAAAACATAGACAATCATCAGTATTTTCCAGGGAGTCTCCATTATTTCTGGCTTGGGGTCTCTAATGGTATTTCATTGTAATTGCTATGATGTCAGAGTGTCCGTCCGCCCTAATGGGCTTCTAAAAACAACAACAAGGACAGATTGGTTCCATTCACTGGTTGTTGTTCGGGCAGAGAGACACCGGAGTCCAGCAGCTCAAATCTCTGCAAGATCTTCAGCTGAAAAGGTGAGAAGTGTTTTTGTTAAACATCTCTTATTATTGTAGGACAGGTATGCCTTAAGTAATAATCAATTCACAAGAGACTTCTAACTGCTTCACGGACAAGAAGTGTGCTTAATTATGTCAGCACTAAGTGCGTTTTACACCCCACTTAGTGTAGTTTCATAGCATACTGTATATGGAGCCTTTGTACTGACAGCGAACACAGTGTGGTGTTAGTGGTCTCAATGCTTCTAAAAGTACTCCACAGCGTGCTGTTCATGCAGAAAGTATTTTTATTTCAGTGTTAAATTTCTAAAACAAGTGAAGCATTCTGCAGTCTGGCTGAGTTGACATGATTCCAGTTGTCTCTGTGCAGTTTAAGTGGTTTGCTTGAAAGCGTGCAGAGTAATTAAGCAGATGTCGCCAACGGCATGAAGGAAATCACTCTTGGTTCTCCGGGTGAACCAAGGCAAATATACGGTCAGATTTGTCAATAAATAAAAGTTTTTTTTAATTGTTTATTTTCTGTTTGAAAGTTACATTTTTCCTCACAGACATAAATATACTTTTTACAGTGTAAACTGTAGGTCACTATTGGTTGCAGTAGTGGTAATGAACACTAGGTGGAGGTGTGAGTCATGCTGAACCTCACAGTATGCTGCTCTCAAAGTCAGCTTTTGTGGCTCTTCTTCCCCTATAGATGTAAAATATTGACATCAAATCTTTTGCAGTTCATGATCTAATAATTATAAGAGGCCAAACTAATTATTTAAATCTGTGCTTTACGTTCTACACATAATTTTTTAACTGTCAGTGAAGAGCGGTGAACAGGTCTCACTAGGTACAGCAGGTCACGTAGGAAGTTGAGGAATTGAATACTCTTTTTTTTTGTATTCTTCTTTTTCTATCCATCATTCCCAGCATGCATCTCTATCCCCTGTCCCTCTCTTTCCTCCTCCTCCTGGTTGCTGCGACAGCTGTGGTGTGCGTTACCGTGACGACCACACTTCATGGTTTCCGAGGCTGCGCCGTGCGAGAGTTTTCCTTCGTGGCCCAGAAGCCTGGCTGCAAGGCACTGCGCATCACCACAGAGGCCTGCTGGGGGCGCTGTCACACCTGGGAGGTAACATTAATAGCCAAATACACAGCAAAAGTGACAGAACATCAGTAACATTTAGTCAACGGAGGAGTCAGACTCTTTTCTGTTGCTATTTCTGAAAGCTTCTGTAATTCTGGACTTATGAAACATGAAACAAAAAGATGATTAATGACCCAGGGCTCAACCCAAACCACAAGAAGGCTGATGACCCATTCTCGGCTCTTACCCATATGCCATTGTCATAAGAAATGCTCAAATCCCTCCAAGCAGGGATGGTTACTGGACTTTTACTGAACTCGTTTAAGTTTGCAGGGTTTCAAATTCTAGCTCTAAGTAATTGAAAAACCAAATTTAGGCAGTCAGGAACTCAGATTTAAACCCTTTAGAGGAGAAAGAGCTCTGAATCAGCAACAACAGGGCTGACTCAGTCACATTGATAGACGTAAGAAATAATAAAATCTGCATGCTTCAACAAATCTCAACTCAAGGTCCACTTAGTAGCCTTTTTTGGAACTTTCAATAGCATCTCATGGTCCTCCTTGGCGGATACAGGTTGCTCATTTGACAATAAAAATCTAAACTCAGGATGCACTTACTAGTTTTCTTCTTCTAGTAAGTTTTCAGCTGAATTCACAGGACTTCCTCCCACAGAAGACAGTGAGATGTGGTTGAAAGCTCTACCAAGAGCTAGAAGTAGATGTTGAGTTCATACTTGCTTTTGTCAAACTAGTGGACGGATGGTGTTGAAGGCTGAGAATAATGGTGCCTCCTAGGTTAAGTTAAAGCTGAAATTTAAGTTCAAGAAGCACATTTGTTTGTGTTGTTTGTAACCTGCAGAGACCTGTACCGGATCCCCCCTACATCCACCGCCACCACCGTGTGTGCACATATAGTCGGACCCGCCACATGACCGCCCGCCTGCCGGGCTGCCTGCCCAACGTCTCCCCTCTCTACCACTACCCCATGGCTCTGCAGTGCCACTGTGCCGTCTGCTCCACACAGGACACCGAGTGTGAGACCTTCTGATGGGCGGGACGCTGCTTTGAACAATGTTATCAGCAGTTTTACTGATATGACTCTATGACTCTGAATAAAATAAAATATCGAATCAAGACATTTTAGTAAGTGTGAAAGTTTCTGGAGGGGGGGCTGAAGAAAGGATACATAACATACAAGAACCCAAAAACTGTCTCTCAAGACTGAGTGTATAGTTATATATGTCTGTTAAAAGGAAGAAGAGAGCAATACATTTCAAATTATTACAGCTAAAGACATTAGTTGAATATATGTTTTAAAAGAAAAAAGAATATCAACTGTAGCCTTGATTAGTTGTGATTATAAAATGGATTGCCGACCAAACAAATCTGGCAACTGCACCAAGGAGGGAACCAAAAGCCCCAGCTTTATTCATGGTAATTTGATGAAATGCAATATCTTTATTCACGTTTATGTTGCACTCACATGTTGCATATTCTTTTAAATATTACTTGAAGGTGACGTGGTACGTACACATTGTGAGGTCCTGCATTCCTTTTGGGGACAAAAATCAAAGTCCCCACATCGTATATCAATGAGTTTAGGTTTCATTTATTTTAGGACTTTCTTTAAGGTTAGCATTGGGGTAAACGCCAACACCAAGGCAACTACTAGGCATGTAGTGGTCCTGGATAAAGTTAGGCCAAGTCACCAGGGAATGAGTGCAGGTCAAGGCAATGTCCACTCTTAGTGATGTGAACAAGTTTGTGTGTAAAGTGAGAAGAAAAACATAATGACTTTACAGTTGCAGAATAGAAATTTATTGAAATACAATTTCATCACAAACTATACAGTGCATTCTTTCTTTTTTCATTTCATTGACATTTCCAACATTCTTTGGTTTCATCAATAGATATTATTTACAAATGTCCTTTAGTTCAAATTCATAAATATAAATAAATTTTGTACATTCTTTGGTCTCTTGTCTGTGTTTAGTGGTTATTGCAAAGAGTGAAACTAATTGTATCGATGGCATTTATGTTTAGTCCAATGGTGACAATGGCAATATATTGACTTTTTTATGTACCTGTAACATAAATCAATTCAGAGATGACGTAACTGTCTCAAATGCAATGTAATGTTCTCATTCATTTTGGCATATTTCAAATTGTAAAAGTGCGGTGAAATGACATAATGACATGAGTTTGATTGATTACAATCCTGATGCCTCTGTGTACTTTCACTTGTCACGCAGTGTGAAGGGTAGCCTCAAAGGAAAAAAAAAAAAAAAGATGAAAAAGGTTTCAGTTTGTTTGTGTGAATGACAGAATGGTTTATACAGCCTTAAACACAAATGTGTGTCAATCAAGTTTTCTAGAAAAACCTCCCTTACATCACATTTCAAAAACACAAAAACACACGCACACATACACACACTCTCACACACAAACATCACATCTTTATAGACATGAAAAAGTGTCAATCCCATTTTAATTTTACTGGGTGGCTGATTCAGAGCCTGAATGATTTTAGTGGACAATTTCAGTCAAATGGTCTAGATCAGGGGTTTTCAGAGACTGTGGGCTTCCCTTCAGACAAAGCTTTAAAAATGCAGCCACTAAATTGTTTTATATGCTCAATTATGGAGGCCTATGTGTTCAAAATTATGTTGTTTGAGCCCACAGACACTCAAGAGCTGATCCAATATAGCCTAATATTTCGGTTTGACACAAGGCTCCAAGAAATACATAGAAAAGGTCTGTCCTCTGGCATTTTTAATTTATGAAAACTTTATAAAACTACTGCATATCTGAACTTCTCTTTAACCAAATTACACACATTTAGGCTATTCTATGTGATCTTACTTTGATAACTCAAGCCATATTTTTTCACTTAAATTCAGAGTCTCTTCTAAAACTATTTAAAGCCCCCTGAAGAGACCCCCCCTCCCACAATGAAAACCTCTGGTCTAGATAGATATGTGGAGACCTCTCCATCTTTACACTTTCTTTTCATTCTTTGGAACACAAATTAAGGAAACCTTGACAAAAGGCTGATTCATCTTCAGATAAATAAGGTAAAGTGATTTTTTTCCCCAACATTCAAAACAAGTCGACATAGACAGAAAAAGGATAGTTATTGAAACTTGTTATTATCATCTTGTTATTTCAGTCATTTACCAAGGTTTGTACCGCTTAACTGACTAATCTGTATTGGGTTCTTATCCTTGTGTACATTTGGTATGTCTTGATATATCAGTAGCGGGACTTGCGGCACATGTCGCAACGACACGCCTTTGCTGTCAGGATCTCAATCTCGTCGTGGTGGCGACCTCTAGGACAATCCAGACGAACTTTGACCTGAGGGAAGACAATCCAGACGACATGAGCAACTGGAAAAATTATGAAAACCAGAAGCTGTAATTAACCCCTCTTTTCATTGACCATTGCAGCCCCCTCCCTTCACCTTAGCATCCTTGCTGATGGTGCAGCACCGTGAAGTAGAGGTGATGTTGTGGGTGAAGTTGGAGGCCACCAGCACAGAGTATCTGGATGGGAAGGCGCTGGACTCGCAGTAGCCCACGCAGGCATAGACAAGGTGGGTTCCTTTGCATGTTCCACGACGGTCACTGCGGATGGTCACGTTGAAGGCTGGGGGAAGGAGAGAAGACAGAAGCATGAGTGGGTGTGAATAGGTACTAACAGGACCACATTTCCCATAAACCCTGGCAAAAACAATGTTGTAGGTTATGTGAAGATATGCACGTTATTTGATGCATTTTTGTGTGCATTACTTACGATGTAGGTGACACCCTGGGGTGAGGCCATCGTAGCTCCAACCAATAGGTGAGAAGAGAAGCATCAGTGACATCACTGATAGGACCAGCAGGCAGAAATGTGAGGTCATGCACGGCGACATCTGGATGGCAGCCTGAGGGGTCCAAACAGAACACAAACAGAGTATGTGAGATGTCACCGTAAGACCAGAGAAAAATATCTGCAAGAAGTTCAGTGAGTCAAATGTGAAATGTCTTCATATTCCATAAATAGTATAGTATATAAATGCTTTAATCCATCTGGACCTGTGGTTCCCAGTCTGAGCGTCAGATTGAAGATATAAAAAAAATGGGGAACTTTTTTATGACACAACCAAATGTTAATTTTTGGGCCTTTGGTGAAGTAGCCTAATATAACATTGGCCCTTTTTAGACTTTTAAAAGGGACAGCAGCAGCCCTAAGTAAGCTTTGCTCGGCTATGAAGTCCCATGAGTCAAAAACGGTTGCGAACCAGTCGTCTAGGCTACTTAGAAGATCTTATTTGATCTTCTTTTCTAATCTGAAGAAACAGAAGAAGCTGCCGCCTTCTCAATCACTTGACTTTTCACTCAACCTGAGGTGATCTTCCCCTGCTGAACTTTCCACCTTAAATCAAAGCGTTGCTCAGAGCCCCCTCCTTTATCCACCAAGGTGATTTCCCATCCTGCCCGTGTGTCACTCAGCTAGTAACAGCTAATGTGAATAAAAACAATACTGCCTTCATCTTGTCAATCTGTCTAATTTAACAGCTACCTGCTGACACACGTACGTATACAATTCTAGCTCACGCCGACTCGTACAAACGTACACGTAGCCGCACATGACAGCAGTCCCATAATTAGACAGTACACATGAATAAAAGTCTCTTTAAAATACAGAAAGGGGGAATGATCCTGTGTGCATCTGAGCATGCATGATCTTGAGTGAGTGTCTGCGGATGCATGTGCTCACGACCCCCCTCACACACACACACACACACCTCAACACGTGTGTAAACAATAAAGTCATGTTTTCCTGGGAATTTGCTGATCCTGACCCTTGCCCTCTAAAATGGCAGCTCTTTCCAGCTCCGCTTCCCTCCGTCCGGAGCAATGAGAATTGCCGTTTTGGTGATGGTGGAGCGACCCTAGGGACGCCATTA
This sequence comes from Larimichthys crocea, assembly GCF_000972845.2. Lineage (NCBI taxonomy): Eukaryota > Metazoa > Chordata > Actinopteri > Sciaenidae > Larimichthys > Larimichthys crocea. Next base: position 6,259,901 of record NC_040013.1, read on the forward strand.
ACGCTGCTGGTACGATCAAATGAATGGCTCAGGACTGTGTGTGTGTGTGTATGTGAGGCCATTAACCCCGTGTCAGCTGGTGGAGCACGGGGTGGAAATGCCCGGGCTTTTTCCTCTTATGTGGGGTTTCCACGCCTGAAGGTTTGGTTTGTCTTTGAGGAAAGTGGGTTGTAATATGCTGCACCCCGCTTTGGGATGTGACAGTGGGAGGGCTGGGGTTCAAGACCACCAGTGCAGCCTAAAGAACATATATACCCTATACACACAAACACCTATGATGCCTTTAAAAACAATAAATGTGTGTAGAAGGAAGACAAAGTATCCATCCTTTAAGCTGCTGCTCCTTTAAACCTTTAAATTAATTTTTTTCCTGGACACAACTATTAAAAGTATATAGAAATTTGACAAGTGAGAGGTGGAAACATATCAATGTAAATCCCCTAAATTATCCTCTGTTCTCAATTCTATGCATTACATTGTTTGAATAATTAAGTTCAGACCAGGTACAACTTAGAACTAACAGTAGATCATTTGATTTTATATAAAAACTATAAGATTTCTGTTCTATATCTTAGTGATGAAGCACCGGCATCATTACACACAAGTGCCTGAAACCTTTACTAATTCCACTTCACGCTGAACCAATAGGCTGTAATTTAATTCAACTTTTAGCATGAAAAAAATTGTAAGGCAAAAGGTGTACAGCCTTATTGACAGGGACATTAAGTACATTTCATATATAGCATAGATTTAAAGGAGACACATAGTCTCATGTACTGTGTCGTCGTGTAATGCTCCTGTATAATCCTTTTTTTTTTTTTAAGAATAATCTATATAGTCAAAGAATAAGAATTGTCATTAAGGAAAAAGTCAACTGAGTAGTGATGAGCTTCAGAATAAAAGCCTCTAAACATGGCAAAGCTTATGCATATTTGAAGAAAATGTCCTTAACGTGGGCAATTTACACATTTGCGAACATTAACACTTACATATTAATATAAACAAAAATAAAAATTCTGCAGAATCAGAGTGTAAAAAGCGTCAAGTAAGAGGGAGCTATAACCGTTAAAGGTGTATTTTCCCCACATTTACAACTTGATGTGACTCTAAAATCTATAAGAAAGCATCAGTGGCATTTCAAAGAACAATCACAGCATTTAAAGGTCTATTCCACCAACATGCAGACTGATGCATTAAATTTGATTCCAGGTATAAAAAGAGAGTTGAGTCTTACCTGAAGACGCAGAGCAGGGAGCGCAACTTCTCGAGTGCAGGGCAGGTGTGTCGACTGACAGGTGATTGCGAGTGTGTTTGTTCTGAGCTTCATGCAGGGATATAAGTAACACAGGTATGAGCGGAGGCACTTATAGCTGTGGACACACCCACAATTAGACAGCCGAGTGTGTGTGAGTGTGTGCGTCTCTCTCTTTTCCTTTCTTTCTACCTGTTCAAAAAAAAAAAAAAAAAAAAAAAAGTGAAATCTCGCTTTAAACTTCTTTCTTAAACGTCTTTCTCCTGGAGTGTGTTACCGTCTCTCTATCCCTCCGCCCTCCCCCTCCTCGCTCTCTGTTTTAAACCTTTAGGGGGACTGCTGCTGTGACACAGAGGAAAACTAGATAGGTTTTCCATCAACGCACCACCACAATAGTAAGAACACACGCGGCTTCACCACACATGCACACACACAGAAAGAAAAAGCACACTTATGCATGCGTGCAATCGAAATCACACACAAAAAAATAATACCCTAGGCCTCAGCTGCCAGTTGATACACACTATAAGTGAACTAATAAATACACTGAATGGGGGACCTCACACACACACTCAAAGTTTGCCTGGGTTTTCCATTTGTGGCTGCAGGAGGAAGGGCAGGGTTGGGTCAGAAGATATTGTGGGTTTGGGTCAACTCTTTGTGTGTGTGGCACATGATGGGTATATAGCGGGGAACGCCTGGCTCTGCTTCTCGTCTTCCTTGTCTTGAACAGAGGAAATCAGCTTAGCAACCACCCTGTCCAAACTCCAGTGGGTAAAGACATTCTTTTAATAGACTCTTAGAATATTTGTTGGACATTTGCAGCGGTATCTGGATACTCGAGTGACATGTCACAAAGGTCACAAGCTGCCAGATTAGACCGCAGATGACTGTGTATCGTTCTTTAAGTACATCCACAAGTAACTGGGTTTCAGGGTGAAGGAACAAATGTCTTAACTTGCTGGAACAGAAAGAATCGGAATCAGCTCCTCCGAGGTTACTTCATTGCTGTGAGGAATCGTTGCTCTTTGTGGGTCTGTGAAGTCCGCTGATATAAGGCCAGAAGAATAAACGACTTGTCTTTAAAAAACTATCTTTGTCTTTAACAGAACCTGCCAACCTGCCAGGAGAATTGACAAAACAGTAGGTGGAGATAAACCAGTGCATGTGATTGAAACTCACATTTTGTTTTAACTAATTAGACTTGGATTATATGGTTGGATCCCAAATGCGATAATCATCATTGTTTCATTGTATGTTTTCTCTATATTTCTCTTGTATTCTTCAGAAATACAAACTGCAGACGCTTGTTATGAGCTTTGATCAACTGAGATGAGGAAAGCTGAAACACTGAAACAGTCCCTGGAGGAAAAAACACTGTAATAAGTCATTTATCATGGAAACATTGGTTTGAAATGAGTTGATGTATTTATGCTTATTTCTCCACTGCAGAATTCCCGTCAAGTAATTTCTGTCTATAATTAAAAACCTTTTTAAAAAAACTTTTCTTAAAACAAAAAACTCTACCAGTACAATAAGAATCTGTTTCTGTTTTATTTCTAAAAATGGGTGAGAATATTTGGAGTATGGCAAGAAGAATAAACAACTTGACTAGCGTTAATTTGCTTTGTGACATGATTGATTTGATGTGAACTGATTATTTTTCACTCTTAAGACCAAAAATACAAGACAATATAATGACAACAAAAAAAACAACCATTTTCTTCCACTTACTAATGTTTGTAACCAAAGTGTGATACATCTCCTTCCTCTGTGCCATAACGCTCCATAATTTCTTTGTCCAAAACCTATTAAAAATCCATCAATGAGCCACACTGTTGCACTAGCTGACATGTTTGCACTGTCATTTATTTTGACTCAACTCCACATGGCCTGTCCTGTGATAAATAATCTCTAAAGCACTAAATGTCTATTAATCCACCGCTGAAAGTAGTCCCCCATCAAACACACTATTTACTGGTCTTTAAGTAACGTTTGCTCAGAACTTCAGTGACCAGCTGTTTTTTTTTAGGAATCAAACCATATATTTGGCACCTGCTTTTAAGGTTTTATCCTCAGTAGTACAAAAGTAATTGTTTTATTAAAATGAGCATTCTGATATCTGAAAGATGAATACAATGTCATTCATTCATCTTTCAGATATCAGAATGCTCATTTTAATAAAACAATCCGACTTTCTAGAACGAGCAGGTTTCAGGGTAGATGCGGCGGCTTCCAGCGCCGTGCACTCACACACGTTCTCACTCTCACACTCTCACACGTACACGCCTCCTAAGGAAAACACAATTATCATCTTATGGCCCCTCTACCCCAAACATTCCCAATCTAGTTATGTCAATGGAAAACGGAATGTGTGACATCATCACCTAAACCCCCCACCTACACACACACAAACACACAAAACTATTAGTGTGTTGACTGTAAGTTGTACGGACGTCCGTAGTGTGTGTGTGTGTTTCGTATGTTTCTTCTGATTCCATGCCAACCAGAGAGAGAGAGAGAGAGTATAAATCTGAATGGCCTACAGCACCTCATCAGGAGAGTTAGATGTGAATGAACTTTGGTAAACTGGAGACTTTCTTGTCATTGAGATGCACACACACACACACACACATACATTTCTCCAGTGTGACTCAGCGGGGTGACTGATGTTTGTATCGTTCAGTGGGCCCGTCGCTCTCGGCTGCCGTGGAAACCGTGGCGTCTTGAATAACTATAATATCATTAATGTGTCCGATTCCACTTCTGCCCTGTTATTTTAATCTCCGTGCGTACGTGTGTGTGTGTGTGTGTGTGAATGAAACTATATGATGTATGTGTGTGTCTATTATTTTAAGTACTATATGTGTGCGTATCATTATGTCTGACAGGATATTGTGTGTGTAAGTAGATGTGAGTGTAAGATAAATTATGTGTGTGTTATTTTGGGCTCTATGACAATGTAAGGAGAGGATTAGGCAAAGTTTTCCTGTTTCTAAGATGATGTTTCAGTCCAGTTGACCCATTTACCCCCATATATAAACACAAGGGATGAATACGTGCACACACACACGTCCCTTTCAAGCAAATCAATATGTATTTTTTTTTATTGCATATTTACAACAGGTGACAAACACTCACACACACACACACACACATGCATAGATAATACACACAGAAGGAGAGAACATTGAGTTAATTTAGATTGACAGGAGGAAAGTGGAGTTTCCACAAGGTGATACTCACTCGGAGCTCGAGGTGTGCACTTCTTATGAGGACACACACGCACACACACATATGCGAACACACACACATACACGGGCGAGTGGAAATATTAAGAGAGAGCCAGCATTGTCAGAATAAAGCCTTGGAATGTGTTCCTGTCTTCCCACCGAGGAAAGCTGTAACCATTTGGATTAAACTGGTTCCTGCTTATTCATGTTTTACACACCAGACTCCAAAACTGAATGAACAGAATGATTATGCATCTATTCTAAAAATGTGGGATGAAAAAAAATAAAAATAAAGCAATCTACTATTGTTTAAGATCAGTGTCCAATAATAATAATAATAAAAGATTGCATGTGATGCCATTAAAACAACATGATGCAAGCTGATGGTAAGGTCTCCACTCATTATGGAACAATGAAAAACAACCACGAATGGAAGAGCAAACAAAGAACAATATTTATTTGCTTATTGTACAACAAAGGTCTGATACAAAACAGACCCTCCAACACTAAAGTTTAAAATAAATAAATGGAGCCAGTCAAACCGCCGCGGCTCTCAGGAGTCTCTGAAGAACAAGGAGAAGGGGAAGATGTGGCTGCAAAGAGAGAGAGAGTTCTTGTTAACAAACCTCACATTTGATTAACTCAACTGTGCACTCAGCCCATGAGGCTGCTATTGTGCATCAGCGATGCTGTAAAACGATACTAAAGAGAGACTTTTCTAAGTCTTCTTTATGCCTAAGGACATCTGGCGTCTCAGCTTGTCTCAACAGACATTTGACAGGAATATTGTAATTTCTGTTTTCATAACAGCTGGATTTCCCCTCCGATTCATTTTAATCTCTGACAACTTTATTCTGTCAGATTTACAGCACCAATTAGCTTGTGTTTCTCCTGTGGGTGAAAAAGTCAATCAAATCTACAAAAAAGGACACCAGCATCATGGGCATGAATCGTGCTGTGTGTAGATTTACTGATCTGTTAGTTCCGTTTTCAGCTTTTGATTTTAGCATTGTGGTTTCTCTGAACCTGACCTCGGATTGGTGGTGCACCCCCCTCACTGCCCACTGTGCTGTCATACCAACCTGGCAACTCGGGTTAAAAACCCTGGCTTCACAGGAGCCTTTTCTCTGTTCTCATCACCCTCCTCCTCGTCCATGTCTTGGATTATCCCAGGATGGACATCACCTGGAGTCCCAATTTCTTTCACTGTGTTAACTGTTTCCTGCTGGGTTTCTTCAAAACCCTCTGTGTCTTTCTGTGGGAGAAGATAGTAGAAACAGAAAAGAATATTAAGTCTTTTTGTACAGTAATACAAATTTCATCAAACTTACCATTTGCTAACCCAACCGAAGCACCATAACGTAAGCCACTAACTTTAGCTTGCCTGGCTAACTAACTTACAATCTATAATAGTAACCTAGCCTTACTTCAGAGGCAAAGAGTCAGCATGTGGTTATATAACTACATTATTATGTGAGGTTCAAATAAATATTAGAAATAGCTAGGTTTAGTTACGTAACAACCAGTGTAGCGCTTGTCCCATGTGCTATCAGAGGTTGTGTAATGTTAGCAACTTTGCTCAAATTGTTTTTTAGAAAATACTTGGGATAAATCATAAATTTTGTCAGAAATAATTACATTTGTTCTTATACACTTCTCAACAACACAAGAGAAATGCTGCTCCTGTATGTTCATCAGTTATTGCGGATGCTGACTTTTCCTTTTCTGGGGTCTAAGCTTTAGCGTTAGTGCATTATTATGCAGCACTGTTAGCATGATAATATGTATGTAACCATCAAATGAACATTTAAGACTCGTTTGCAAAGTTTCTCATGTTGAACCGCCATGCAACAAACTCAGAGAGCTGAAGTTGATTTGTTGTCTTTCCACCTGAGGTCAAGCTCAAACTGTTAGCATGATTTTGGAGTGGCATTGTTATTGTAATGTGCTCTGTGTTTTGCTAGAATCAAGTCTTTTTTTTTTTTTTAAGATTATTTTTTTGGCTTTTTAATGATAGTACAGCTGAAGATAGACAGGAAGCAGGGGGAGAGAGAGGGGGAACGACACGCAGTAAATGGCCGTCCGATGTGGGATTTGAAACAGCTGCAGCGAGGACTACAGCCTCTACACACGGGGTGGCCGCTTAACTCACCACGCTACCGATCTTAACAGGCGTAGCAATGGTAAACATGAGTGGTGGGGTTTAGCTAACGGTCAGTAGGATTCTTCCATTTACAAATTCAAATGGAGTTTGTGTATAAAAATGTACATTTAAAAGCCCAATATTCTTTTGACATCTCTTGAGTGTGTTTTCATTCAGAACATTTGCTTAATGATCATCTCCATTGTTCAAACTTGATCTTTTTTTAAAGCTTGTGGGCAGAACATACACATAATTAGTCACATAATAATTTTTTCCATTAAAAAAACAAACAAAAGTAAAGTCAGAGTGGACATATATTTAAAAAAAACACACAGGATGAGATGAGATGAAGAGCCACAGAGGAAAACAGAATGGTGCAGAGGGTAATTTTAGGACTTTGTTGCTAATCAAACTGAAGCACATCCCCAGAAACACACACTCTGCAATGCTATCATTAACCTTAATCACACTTGTTATCCTACCCGTCTGCACTAATGTTATCCTGGGGCTACAATAAAGACAGTAAAGCTACAAGTGTGTGTGTTAACGTGGTAGGGAGGAAACGAAAAGGTGTTATGAGATTGAATTTGGAAGATTCTGAGCAGTGCTGGGCTGAAATGACCTCTGCATTCCACGTTTAAGAGAGACAAATCATTTGAGCAGTTAAATGTGATGAGACTGAACCTCGTCAACATGGCCCGGATCTTCCTCTGCTTCTTCCCTTGCACGATTGTACGTGTTCACCCTGTTGATAGTCAGACACAACCAAGTTTATTATTACATTAACAGAACAATTATTGCTTTAAAAGTTTTGACAGGGCTGCTCGGTTGGAAATAAAAAGAGTAATGTGAGATAAAGAAACACAGGACGATAATTTTACATAATTTGTGTGTCAGAATAATAAAATAAAATATTATACAGAAAGGTCAGTTGAAGAGAACAGTGCCATACAATGAAAATCAAAGCTTGCTTGTCAATGTGGAAGGTTTTTATTTAAAGGTCCATAAAGGAGATTTATTGGCAGAACTGGAATATAATATTCATAACTATGTTTTCATGTATGTATAATCACCTAAAAATATTAAACCATTGAATCCTACACACTGGACCTTTAAATTGGTTTATGTCATGCCTCATAGTGCATTGCATCCACAGGGCTTTAGTTATATGTTGGTGAATTAAAAGGTGCAACGTGATCTTGTGATTGTTTCAACACAACAAATGAACTGTTGACTTGCTGATGAGTTGTTGAAAAGACTTCAAATTAGAAAAACGGCTCAGTTTTTAACAGTAAAGACTGCAAAGACAGCAGAAAACACAGCGGCTTACATGACTTGAGTTTCCAAAAAACAATTCAACAGAGCGCCCAAAATGTTTCGAGGCCAAAGCCCTTCAACTATAATGCTTTTTAAAACTGACCAAACCACATCTCCCATGTCTGAGCTACAGCTGCAGAGGGGCCATGAAAATTCAGCAGCAGGCTAAAGCCCTCAGAGCTTCAGCTCAGCACATCTAAAATTCATAGAGATTCGGACCATCAGGCTGAAGGCCCGTGAGAAGGACAGCTGAATGAAATTGAATCAAATACTCCACAGAAAAAGGCCCTGAGCATCAAGGTCGCAGATAAAAATGAGGCAAGGAGATGCTGCTTCAGATTCTGGATAATGAAAACAGTGCAGAAGAGGCCTGACACAGTGTGGAAAAAGTTCGTGCAAACTCTACAGAGGGAGAAAGAAGAAGGCAGAGGAGATGTTTCTGGCTCAGCTAGAGGGAGAACGTGCAGACAAGCACAAGGTCACGGCCTTCCTCCTGACCCAGACTACTGTGCACCAGCTGTCTACCCGGGGCTCCACACGAGAGCCGACAGGCCCTCAAGGAGAAGGAGAAAGAGTGGACTGAGAGCGGCAGGCCATCACCTGCTAAGCAAAAGCAAATGACCTGAGCTGTTTTCTCTATAACCCCGCAAGTAAACAACAACTTTTTAAACCCCCTAACAGTTTTACATCAATACAGTGGATCAGAAATATTCAAATAAATGAATGTACTGATCATTTTGTAGAGAATATAAATTCTAAACAGCAGAACAGGAAAAAAACGAACAAAAAAAAACGCTGTGAACGAATATAAAAGCTGTCACTTTCTGTCCGTTCTACGTCCACACTTGTTCTTTGAAACCCGTTCTTTTCTCTTCCCATTTTTTCCAGCATGTTTAACACAAAAACAAACCATCTGTCTCTCCAGGGCATCACGTAGACACACACACACACAGACGAATGCCATCAGTGATGAAGCAGTACGCAGGAAGCCTCTGAGAACAGAAAGGACTCATCCTGCTGACAGTGTGTGTGAACTTGTACCTGTGTGTGTAGCACCTTTGTAAGGACATGTGATGGTCAATGTAGTGAATATAATTCAATGAGAAATTGCTCAGTGAAACTTGATTTCCTGTGAAGTGCTAATGATGCTCGGGGCTCTGCTGTTTGCAGGATGTTTACACAGTTTGTGCATCTGAGTGTGTGTTCCTCGAGCTCATAAAGGGAGGTAATTCTGTTTATATAACTTTAAATACATAAACTAGGTGGAGTGACCTTGTGTGAGTGTGTGTGTGCATTTTAAATAATAATTTTCGCCCCACTGATCTGACTGACAGCGTGATTGAGGTGGCGCCCATTCGCCTCTTGTCTGTTTCATAACTGCAGGAATCAATGGAGCGTGTGTGTGTGTCTTTGTGATTTTATGAATAAGAACACTTATTTTTATCTCTGTGCTCTGTGTATGCAGGTGTGTGTGCGTGTGTGTGTGTGTGTGTGCATGCTAGAGATGCTCCCATTATCCACAGAAATACACACTGTTCACACCGAAGAGGAAACAAAGAGAAGAAGCAGCGACAGCTTTGCAAATCAATTCACACTCCGCACACTTTAGTCAATAAACATTACAGAACACTGTAATCCTCCATGAAGCCGGTAATGCCTGTTGTATTTCTACTGTCACAAAATCGCTCTTTGTGCTCTGTTTTGTTGAACATAATGGTTCGAGAGTAGAAAGTAAGAGTGCAGATAAAAAGCCTCAATCATAGTGTATATATAACATCATGCTGCTAAATTGATATATATTGTTATATGGGACAACAGAGAAATTTATGGACACGATAACCAGATAGGAATGAATGTTTCTGATTGAAAACGACACAAATATCCACTTTTTTCATAATATAACAAGAATGAAAATGCTCACCCCAAACTCTGTGCTCTTTGATTTTATTGAAGTCTTTCATTTACACCTGCACTTGTTTGTATATATATATATATATATATGTATATATATATATTGAGTCACATAGCTACCATTTGATTATATATAGCACTTATAAATGTGATCCTTTAGACCACTATTATATGAAATAATATAATAAATATAAATAAATATATTCCACATTTTAAATAAAGAATGGAGCAACAGACAGAGGATGTGGGCACTTTGAACTGGGAGGGATTCTTGGAGAACAGGAGTGACCTTGTTAAAGAATGATACTCCCGCTACTTCACTTGAGTAGTGGCCACTGAGTTTTTACTTTTTTAATCACGATCCTCCACAGTTCCTTTATTGCTTTTGTTTTATTCTATCTTTTACCTTCCTTCTCTACCTCTTTTTTTAACCGATCTCGGTGAAATTGAGTCCTTTAAAGTATCTTTTATACATTTTTCCCATGTGCCCGTGCCCTTCGCAAAGCTTATTATAAGCATTGCGTCCGCTTATACCTAACCCTGTACTTCGCTAACCCTAACCCTAACCCTTATACATGCACACAGACAACTACCATGTATTGTTATACTGTCTAATGGTATGTGTCACCTAACCCTAGTAGAGAGAGTGGCTTAACCTATGACCTAACTTATGGCAACAACTACCATACATATTAAGCTTTTGTAAACATACACACTCGTCAAAACATAGCTACAAACTTGTTACTGAATAATTGTGGCAGTTCTGTTGTACTCTACAGTCAGAGCCCTACAAGGTGGTGGAAATAAATATAAATTTAGTCTAAACACACACATTTATTAGCAAAGATTTCCCACACATTCATGTTTTCTTGTGCAAATGTAGCTCCACAGCGGTGAAGAGAGCACTCACCTGCTTACATATAACTTGGCCTCAGCCTTGATTAAATCCTTTAGTATGGCCTCCTCTAGTGGTGAATTGCTTCTACGGCGCTTTGACTGCGGCTTAGAAACAGATTCAAAGTGCTGTTGTGCAGTCTCTTTCTCCTAGAACACAGAGACGTGTACCGCGTTCGGGGGGCGGGTGGAGGTCATTTACACACAGCTGTAGGTGTACAGTTTGAAACAAACCAACACAACAGCCCTGCAACAAACCTCTGTGAAGTAACTGACACTGTCAGAGAGGTGTTTTTCTCACCTCTGTAATAATGTCTGGCACCTTATTCTGCATATGTAACTGCACAATATACATTTCTGTACATATATAGCACAAACATGGCAAAATGTTGCATAGACCACACAGTATCACGCAACAACTCACTGTGCTCAACTTCCCCTTTGCTTGCTTTCCTGAAACAAGATAAATACATGAGAGAGATCAACATGCCTGAATGATAATGTGTGTGTGACCACTAAACACACTGAAAAGCCCCTAATTTTTTTGCCTGCCACCTTAATGACTACACCATGTGTCATGCCTGTTACCGTTGAACCCTATCTGCATGCCTGTATACCGATAATGCGTAATGCTTGTGTGCGCTCGTGTGTGTTCGTCCTCACCAGTCTGCCTGCATTTCTCCAGGTAGATGATGATATCAAACTGGTAGACTGTGAAATTCCTGTCACAATGTTTGCACATCATTACCTCAGAGGTTTCCATCTTGGGCTTCTTGACTGGTAAGTATGGTTAACAGAATACAGTGGATTGATAGTCAATAAGTAGATCATCAGCTGCTGTATTCTTTGATTTGTGTTTTGCAGTGTAGCTGCTACAGTACCGTCCACTAAAAGATTAGAATGCACTATAGGTTGAGACCCTCATTACTTTAGGTGTCTGTCTTATCCCCTGTCGCTCTTAATAGTTTGCCACATAAAACACAGAGATATGCTTGGGTGGAATGGGTGGAAAGCTGACAGAGAAACAAACATGCTGATGAATAAACTGATGAAGTCATTGTGAAGGATACAAGGGAAGACATTGAAGTGGGTGCTAAAGAACGGCTGGAGCGTGTCCAGGTTGCCGAGAACAGTTCTGATAATTTCCTGAAAGCAGACAAGAAAAGTTAAAGAATCATTGTGCTGATTTCTGATGAAGATTGTAAATGGCAGAGGGTCAACACAACAAATGTGAGTAGTATCTACAATTACCTCCAGTTCCTGATCGATGCAGTTTCCTCCCATAACCTCCTCGCCACTGATAAAATATATTAAACACATTGTTAACAACACATTTATATCTTAAAATATATTAAACACATTGTTAACAACACATTTATATCTTAAAAGATGACGTTGTAGTCCGTGTAAAGGCAATTTCTTTCAAAAAAACATTGATCATGTTGGAAAATAGTTGCTGAAAACATGTGAAAAGACTTTGAACGATATATTACTGAAATGTGGAGTTTTCACCAGTTTTCAGTCCAGGATTTTGTGGGCGGTCCTAAAGGGTGGCTTGATGACACACTGAGGCCACCTTGAGCATACCCCTGCACCCCGAGCAGAGCAATAAAGATTAATGCATCTCGCTCAGTGTTTCAAAGTTAGTCACGTCATTTTCTGAACTCATCTGACACGTTTCAGTCGCTTCAAAATGGCTGCTTGACTGCTCCCACGAGTAGGCGTGGCTTCAGCACATTCAGCGAACACGCCCCCACAGTCCTGGAGCTAAGAATTCATTTTTACCTGATTTTGACACCTAATTTCATAAACGTGGATATTTTTAATGATTCGAATTTGGCTTTCTTCTTTGGTCTGACAAATTCAGAACACATATTTATTCTTATTTTACACAGACTTTGAACAATATCCGCAGTTCAAGTTTTGGCGATTTCTTTTAATTCTGTAAAGCTGATTACAATATAATGCACTTGAATGCCTTTGGCTGATGCAACACATGCAATAAAAAGGCATCGACTGCTGAGCACAAATGTCTAAAGGTAAGAAGATGTAATCAATATATTGCTGCTGAGCCTTGAGTGGAAAAAACATTACTTTAAATAAGAAGAGTCTTCTTTAGTCACAAAGAAAAACGGCTTTAGGGCGTTCCAGCATCAGTTAGGACTCTTATTCTGGGACGTTATCCCTGAATAAAGGCAGATGGGTCCTGTGGGGCCTTAGATCCTCTTGTTTTTGCAGATGAAACAAAATGTCAAGACGAGCTTAGGTAACACACATCAGAACACGTAACGGGAGCCAGTTACAGGCAGTAGCGTTAAAAGAGTTAAAATGGAGAAAAAAGATCAATATTTTCTCTCTTGCCTAAAGCTGAGCCATCTCCCCAGCTGACAACATTTTGCAAAGCTTTGAAGAATTGAATCCCAAGAAGAAAAAGGGAAGGGAGGCGTGGATGTAACATCGATTAATAAGGTTTTACTCTTGCGGGTATATCACATTTGGCTCTGGGTGCTTCCGCTGTTTAATCCAGAGACTATAATCTCTGTTTTAAATTTGGTCTTGGTATTTTCCATTTTTTCTGGTCTTGTAGGGTTTTCACTTGGAAACGTCTCAGGCATGGCCACAGGTAAAAAGCACATTCATTTTTGATTTTATTGTTCACAATTTGAATAGAGATCACCAAGATACACAACTAGTACAGAGGCCCTAAAGTCCCGATTATTATTTTTTTTAATCTTGTGCGCAAAAGTTCAAATCTAACTAAAATAAAGATGTTGAAATTCACACTTCTTGTTTTGTTTAATTTTTATTATACATTACATTGGATTAAAATAATGCAATTTTATGTCTTTCGTGTTGGGTTCCTGTTGTAACCTGGCTTTGTTCAAGACTAAAATAAATAATAACTCTGCAATAATTGCTTGTAAAAGTTTGAATTGAAAGAGTTCAAGAATGTGGGGGAAAAAAAGTTCAGATTGAGGGCTAAAGATTTTGTTTTTGATATTACAGCTGTCATTTAAAGAGTAGTGTCCTTCATATTTATAGCTTCCATTAACAAAACCGACTGTCAATAAATGCTAGGCAAGTTTTCCAGTCAAAACATTTTTAAACCTCCATCAATTGTGATATAACAATATAAAACTTGATTAGCTGAGTATGTGAATTTATAGTTATTTATCTTCTGTGCACATGATAAAAAATCAGGACCTTTTCATGACCTCCGTAAACTAGAGCGGCTTTAATTAAAGCAAATTTAATTTACAACCTGCTAATTCCACTAAACCCTATCTTAGTCTTTGGTTTTGTCCTATCACAGTCTTTATCTTGGCTGCCCTGTGCTGTCCTGGGACGTTTCTTGTTATATGCATACTATACAGACTGCATAGGGCCCCCAAACAGCTAGAAACGGCCCTGGTGGTCCTGTCTCACTAAAAGAGAACACACTGGAGGAAGCAAGAAGAGATACTAAAGTAAAAATATGCGGCTGTGACGATGTAAAGAACAGTGTTTGTGTGTTTTGCCTGTAGCTGCTGCCTCCTCTGATCTTGACTGTGTAGATACAGTCCCCAGCTTTGATGACTCGAGTTTCTGGGAGAGGGAAGGAGAAGGCCTGCAGTGGCATGGCTGACCTAAAGTGGTTAGATAAACAGATTTTATTAATTATTAACGTGTGTACTGTTAGTTTCTCTGTTTTATGTTATGCTATGTTGTAATGTAAACTCTTTCTCAATCACTTAAAATTACCGTAATGTGTGTAGAAAATGGCGACCCTGAATTTGGTAACTGGTCCCACGAGCGAACTTCATCCCTCCAAGTAGAACGCTAACGGTTAAAACCGCGAACGTCAATCAAACCTTTGACTCGTCTCGCGATTCGCTGGACAGGGTGAGTTCCCGCCTTCCGGTCGCTTGTCCTTCTCTGATTCGCCAGATCTTCTTCCAATCAGCGGCGTCAGAGCAGGGTGTCACCATGGTGCCGGCGAAAACCGCCCAAACTGTCACATGACTGTCACCGGACCACGTGTGGCGGCGGATGTAAACATTTCTCTCTGACGGACAACCTCCGAGTTATGTTACGTTTACGTTTGTTAAGTTTTCTTTAGTGAGTGGACAGGTCGAGTTCAGGAGGAGGAGCTCAAAAGGTAAATGGAAATATGTATTATCTTTAGTGTCGTCCTTATTTAAGAGCCTTTTCCACCTAGTTAGCTAGACTATAACGTAACAACTGTGACGTTTCTACGTCTTAATGAACACTGCTGTGTCATCATAGATGTCACGTTACAGTGTTCAGTTATTGTAGATACACTGTGACGTTCAAATCTTCTAAAACAGCATCATTGTAACAATGCTGCATAGCTTTGTGACGTTCCTAGTATTCGAAACTGTGCAATTGTAGTCCATTGTAACTATGTTTGTAGTCCATTATGACGCAACAACGTTCCGTCACGTCACACTGTACTCACAGCCATTTATTGATGTTGCAACGTACAAATACTGCAAACACAGTCACAATATTTATATTTAAAGGTACATTGTGAAGTTGCAGCATTGTGACAGTGTGTGTACTTACACTGCGTTGTGACATCTGTCTTAAAAATACATGGTGACACTGTACTCAACGTTAATGATTATTGTCTCAACACTACAACATTGTAACAAAGTGCTAAACGGCAATTGACCTGCCTACTTCTCCACCTAGTGCAGTACCAGTCCCAATACAGCCTTGACCATTAATACAGTTTTCACTACTCAAAATCTCTCTTCTTCTTTTACAGTGTTAAAAAAGAAGTCACGCTCAGATCAAAATGTCCTCCACTGCCCCGTCTATCCTCCTAAACACAGGGGTTCAGATGCCCCTTCTGGGTTTGGGCACCTACAAGTTGTTGTCTCCTGAAGATGTCTACCTGGCTGTGGATGCAGCGCTGGCTGCTGGTTATCGGGCCTTTGACAGTGCAGCTGTCTACCGGAATGAAGCTGACTTGGGCCGTGCCCTGAAGGAGCTCCTGCCCAAACATGGTTTAACGAGAGAGGATGTATTTATAACCAGGTGACGCATATATATTTATATAGGCTCTGTCCTATATAATAATGCTGTACAGCATGTAAATATATGTATATGTGTGCATCAGGGCCACCGTACATTAAACATGCATGTCATTGTGAATACAGCTGGAAGATAAACATTAATGGAATATGTGAAACTAAATATTCTCTTTGTTATTTACTTCAGACTTTATTTTTAGTTGAGTAAAATGAACAGTATGTGCCTCCTGACATTAGTGTCATACCCACATCACATGATTTCTTTTCCTAGAGACCAAATGAGGGTCAGTCAGCTTTGACTATCAAAGGCACAGTGTACCAGTCTCAACAATCCTCCTCTCTCTCTGTTTCTCGCTGCAGTAAGCTGGGCCCCAAGAATCAGGGTGAGAGGGCCATGGAAGGAGCCCTGCACAGCCTGTCTCAGCTGGACTTGGGTTACATTGACCTCTACCTGATCCACTGGCCTGGCACGCAGGGTCTGGTAGTGACTGACCAACGCAACCCAGGTAAAGAGGTCAGATTAATGTACCTAAATATCACTTAGCTGTGTACATTTATAACTAACATAAATGTAAAACATTTGAAGTGACTCTTTGGCCAGGTGTATCAGATGTTTTCTAAATAAATACTCCACTAATTAATAGATAATATTGAAGCCGTCTTCTCACTTTCCTCCTCCACAATGTACCTGTACTTGAGTAACACCGATGATGAAGTCCTAATTAATATTTGATTCCAGGCAACCGAGCTCAGAGTTGGGCCACATTGGAGGAGCTGCATGCCCAGGGGAAGCTAAAGGCCATAGGAGTGTCCAACTACACACCAGCACACATGAGAGAACTGCTGCAGAGCTGCAAAACCCCTCCTGCATTGCTACAGGTAGACTGCACGAGAGCAAAAGGGGGTCAGATAACATATAATATACATAAATGTAAGTTTTATGCACACTGTTTTTTTTCTTCAGGTAGAGTTTCACCCACGACTGTGCCAAACAGAGCTGAGGAGTGTGTGTGATGAATATGGAGTGTGTTTCCAAGCCTACTCTTCCTTGGGGAAAGGAGACCTGGTCACCAACCCTGTGGTCATGGAGGTGGCAAAGAATTGTGAACGCACACCTGCACAGGTAAACACACACACATACACATGGGCTTTTGGGTCAGCATCACCTACTCAGTGTTTAATGAATAACATTTTTTTTAGGACAAACACTCAGGTTTTTTTGTTCCCTTCCAGGTCCTGTTGCGCTGGGCTGTGCAGCAGGGCGTCCCAGTGATCCCCAAGTCGTCAAATCCAGACAGAATAAAGGACAATGCCAAGATTTTTGACTTCACACTGAGTGACACAGACATGGGCAGACTGTCAGCTTTGGACTGTGAGCACAAGTACTGCTGGGATTCATCAGAAGTGGTTTGATAGACCATTAGTGGAACAAACACTATTTTCCATGTGACTGACTGTAACCACACTATGAAACCACCACCAGAGGAAGGAACTAATTGTTTAGACACAACTAGATGAAGTTTATTCTGGGTTGTCAGTGGATTTAACATAATGAATACTATATCTAAGAGGTAAAGTAACATTCTGGCCAATCTGTTGCGCCATTGTCAGATCATTTTCCTACTGACAAACATTTGTTCTGTTTACTGATCTGCCAACATGCCATCATAAAATCATGCTCTCACCAAATTGAATTATAGCTTTTGTGACACGTTTCAGTCGCTTCAAAATGGCTGCTTGACTGCTCCCATGAGTGGGCGTGGCTTTGGCACATTCAGCGGACACGCCCCCACAGTCCTGGAGCTAAGAATTCATTTTTACCTGATTTTGACACCCAATTTCATAAACGTGGATATTTTTAATGATT
Organism: Larimichthys crocea; assembly: GCF_000972845.2. Classification (NCBI taxonomy): domain Eukaryota; kingdom Metazoa; phylum Chordata; class Actinopteri; family Sciaenidae; genus Larimichthys; species Larimichthys crocea. The sequence continues at coordinate 6,277,557 of NC_040013.1, forward strand.
CGAATTTTGCTTTCTTCTTTGGTCTGACAAATTCAGAACACATATTTATTCTTACTTTACACAGACTTTAAACAATATCCGCAGTTCAAGTTTTGGCAATTTCTTTTAATTCTGTAAAGCTGATTACAATATAAGGCACTTGAATGCCTTTGGCGGATGCAGTGCATACAATAAAAGGCATCGACTGCTGAGCACAAATGTCTCAAGGTAAGAAGATGTAATCAATATATTGCTGCTGAGCCTTGAGTGGAAAAAACATTACTTTAAATAAGAAGAGTCTTCTTTAGTCACAAAGAAAAGCGGCTTTAGGGCGTTCCAGCATCAGTTACGACTCTTATTCTGGGACGTTATCCCTGAATAAAGGCAGATGGGTCCTGTGGGGCCTTAGATCCTCTTGTTTTTGCAGATGAAACAAAATGTCAAGACGAGCTTAGGTAACACACATCAGAACACGTAACGGGAGCCAGTTACAGGCAGTAGCGTTAAAAGAGTTAAAATGGAGAAAAAAGATCAATATTTTCTCTCTTGCCTAAAGCTGAGCCATCTCCCCAGCTGACAACATTTTGCAAAGCTTTGAAGAATTGAATCCCAAGAAGAAAAAGGGAAGGGAGGCGTGGATGTAACATCGATTAATAAGGTTTTACTCTTGCGGGTATATCACATTTGGCTCTGGGTGCTTCCGCTGTTTAATCCAGAGACTATAATCTCTGTTTTAAATTTGGTCTTGGTATTTTCCATTTTTTCTGGTCTTGTAGGGTTTTCACTTGGAAACGTCTCAGGCATGGCCACAGGTAAAAAGCACATTCATTTTTGATTTTATTGTTCACAATTTGAATAGAGATCACCAAGATACACAACTAGTACAGAGGCCCTAAAGTCCCGATTATTATTTTTTTTAATCTTGTGCGCAAAAGTTAAAATCTAACTAAAATAAAGATTTTGAAATTCACACTTCTTGTTTTGTTTTTTTTATTATACATTACATTGGATTAAAATAATGCAATTTTATGTCTTTCGTGTTGGGTTCCTGTTGTAACCTGGCTTTGTTCAAGACTAAAATAAATAATAACTCTGCAATAATTGCTTGTAAAAGTTTGAATTGAAAGAGTTCAAGAATGTGGGGGAAAAAAAGTTCAGATTGAGGACTAAAGATTTTGTTTTTGATATTACAGCTGTCATTTAAAGTTAATTTTTAAAGTTTTCATTAACCGACTGTCAATAAATGAGGCAAGTTTTCCAGTCCAAACATTTTTAAAACCTCCATCAAACACTTCCTTCCGGTCGCTTGTCCTTCTCTGATTCGCCAGATCTTCTTCCAATCAGCGGCGTCAGAGCAGGGCGTCACCGTCTATGGATGTAAACATTTCTCTCTGACGGACAACCTCCGAGTTATGTTACGTTTACGTTTGTTGAGTTTTCTTTAGTGAGTCGACAGGTCGAATTCAGGAGGAGGAGCTCAAAAGGTAAATGGAAATATGTATTATCTTTAGTGTCGTCCTTATTTAAGAGTCTTTTCCACCTAGTTAGCTAGACTATAACGTAACAACTGTGACGTTTCTACGTCTTAATGAACACTGCTGTGTCGTCATAGATGTCACGTTACAGTGTTCAGTTATTGTAGATACACTGTGACGTTCAAATCTTCTAAAACAGCATCATTGTAACAATGCTGCATAGCTTTGTGACGTTCCTAGTATTTTAAACTGTGCAATTGTAGTCCACTGTAACTATGTTTGTAGTCCATTATGACGCAACAACGTTCCGTCACGTCACACTGTACCCACAGCCATTTATTGATGTTGCAGCGTACAAATACTGCAAACACAGTCACAATATTTATATTTAAAGGTACATTGTGAAGTTGCAGCTTTCTGACAGTGCGTGTACTTACACTGCGTTGTGACATCTGTCTTAAAAGTACATGGTGTACTTAACATTAATGATTAACTTCTTAACACAACTGACCTGCCTGCTTCTCCACCTAGTGCAGTACCAGTCCCAATACATTTTACCATTAATACAGTTTTCACTACTCAAAATCTCTCTTCTTCTTTTACAGTGTTGAAAAAGAAGTCACGCTCAGATCAAAATGTCCTCCACTGCCCCGTCTGTCCTCCTAAACAAAGGGGTTCAGATGCCCCTCCTGGGTTTGGGTACGGGTACCTACAGGTTGTTGTCTCCTGAAGATTTTTACCTGGCTGTGGATGCAGCGCTGGCTGCTGGTTATCGGGTCTTTGACAGTGCAGCTGTCTATCAGAATGAAGTCCAATTGGGCCGTACCCTGAAGGAGCTCCTGCCCAAACATGGTTTAACGAGAGAAGATGTATTTATAACCAGGTGACGCATATATATTTATATAGGCTCCGTCCTATATAATAATGCTGTACAGCATGTACGTATGTATACAGTTGAAACCAGAAGTTTACATGCACTATATAAAAAGACAAATGTGCTTTTTTCCCTCTCTGTCTGACATAAAATCAGACTTTTCTTGTCAACTATTGTGAGAAGCTTGTGGAAGGATATCCAAAACGTTTGGCCCAAGTCATACAGTTTAAAGGCAATGGTACCAAATACTAGCGAAATGTATGTAAACTTCTGACTTTGAAGAAAATAATAAAAAAATGTCATTATTCTGGCATTTAGCAAATAGAAATAATTTTGGTAATCATAACGGACCTAAAACAGGAAAAGTGGTGTCTGATTTCATGTCAGACAGTTTATATAGTGTATGTAAACTTCTGGTTTCAACTGTATGTGTGCCTCAGGGCCACCATACATTATAGTTGATAAGGCAGAATCTCAAGAGAGGAAACCAGCTTCATGAACATGCATGTCATTGTGAATACAGCTGGAAGATAAACATATTCATGGAATATGTGAAACTAAATATTCTCTTTGTTATTCACTTCAAACTTTATTTTTAGTTGAGCAAAATGAACAGTATGTGCCTCCTGACATTGATGTCATACCCACATCACATGATTTCTTTTCCTAGAGACCAAATGAGGTTCAGTCAGCTTTGACTATCAAAGGCACAGTGTACCAGTCTCAACAGTCCTCCTCTCTGTTTCTCGCTGCAGTAAGCTGGACCCCAAGGATCAGGGTGAGAGGGCCATGGAAGGAGCCCTGCACAGCCTGTCTCAGCTGGACTTGGGTTACATTGACCTCTACCTGATCCACGAGCCTGGCACTGAGGGTCTGGTAGTGACTGACCAACGCAACCCAGGTAAAGAGGTCAGATTAATGTACCTAAATATCACTGGAAACATAGCTGTGTACATTTATAACTAACATAAATGTAAAACATTTGAAGTGACTCTTTGGCCAGGTGTATAAGATGTTTTCTAAATAAATACTCCACTAATTAATAGATAATATTGAAGCTGTCTTCTCACTTTCCTCCTCCACAATGTACCTGTACTTGAGTAACACCGATGATGAAGTCCTAATTAATATTTGATTCCAGGCAACCGAGCTCAGAGTTGGGCCACATTGGAGGAGTTGCATGCCCAGGGGAAGCTAAAGGCCATAGGAGTGTCCAACTACACACCAGCACACATGAGAGAACTGCTGCAGAGCTGCAAAACCCCTCCTGCATTGCTACAGGTAGACTGCATGAGAGAAAAAGGGGGTCAGATAACATATAATATACATAAATGTAAGTTTTATGCACACTATGTTTTTTTTTTTTTTCCAGGTAGAGTTTCACCCACGACTGTGCCAAACCGAGCTGAGGAGTGTGTGTGATGAGTATGGAGTGTGTTTCCAAGCCTTCTCTTCCTTGGGGAAAGGAGACCTGGTCACCAACCCTGTGGTCATGGAGGTGGCAAAGAACTGTGAACGCACACCTGCACAGGTAAACACACACACATACACATGGGCTTTTGGGTCAGCATCACCTACTCAGTGTTTGAATATGAAAATGAATATAATTTATCATTAGGACAAACACTCAGGTTTTTTTTGTTCCCTTCCAGGTCCTGTTGCGCTGGGCTGTGCAGCAGGGCGTCCCAGTGATTCCCAAGTCGTCAAATCCAGGCAGAATAAAGGACAATGCCAAGATTTTTGACTTCACACTGAGTGACACAGACATGGACAGACTGTCAGCTTTGGACTGTGGGCACAAATACGACTGGGATTCATCAGAAGTTGTTTGATAGACCATTAGTGGAACAAACACTATTTTCCATATGACTGACTGTAACCACACTATGAAACCACTACCAGAGAAAGGAACTAATTGTTTAGACACAACTAGATGAAGTTTATTCTGGGTTGTCAGTGGATTTAACATAATGAATACTATATCTAAGAGGTAAAGTAACATCCTAGCCAATCTGTTGTGCCATTGTCAGATCATTTTCCTACTGACAAACATTTGTTCTGTTTACTGATCTGCCAACATGCCATCATAAAATCATGCTCTCACCAAATTGAATTATAGCTTTTTGTGTCCTGGTGTCTCTGAATTAAAACACTCACTTTAAAACCACTCTTAAAATCATTTATTTAGGACAGCATATACCAGAAGTTTCACAGCTGTAGAGAAAATACATTTACAAAAGTCATTAAAAAAAAGAAGAAAAAAAAACAAACAAAACAAAAGGACATATTAAAAATTCAATTTTCTCCACACACGTCTCCAGATTCAAGTAATATCAAGGATGGTTGCAAAACTCCAGGTGCCCAGGCAGGTCTTTCCTGTGGGGTGTGTTCACTGCCAAAAATGTTCAAAAGTCATTACTTCTGTTTAAATGGCTCTATCTGCTAAAACCAGTGTCAGCCATTGTGTTTTTCTCACAGTTGTGACAGCGAACGCACCTCAGTGTTATTGTGCTTTTTTTCTCTCTTTGTTTTCTTTTCTTGAGCGTAATGTGTGACAGCGAGCTGAAGAGTTTAAGGCGGTAATTGGGTAAAAACAGACAGGCCTGGTAATGCTGTGTCACATCACAGGTTACAGCATGTTCAAGGCAGTTCAGAACAATATTTATACTCTTAGAAATCCGGCTGAACTTTATTTCCAAGAGGGAGTAAAGCATTCATATGTGGCCCCAAGCTCTCAACACCATGTACATATTCTCTGCCAGCTGATCAACTGTACTACATGTGTTAAAGTACAGGTCTACAAGGAGAAGTAAACTCATTCCTGATCCCCATGTTCCCTGATCTGATATCATTAAATGGTAGCTTCTGTTTTAAGAAGTGTAACAGCATAATCTATCTGTGTTAACTGTGTTGGGAGCTTTATACCAGATATTAATTCAATGTAAGAGTTACCTAAATGTTTTTACACAGTCAGGGTGGTGCATATGTTACCAAACACATGGTCGACTGAATCTTACAAGAAGGTGTTGCCATTCAGATTGTCTTAAAACTCTGATTTAATAAACTCGAACCGAGTTGAGGCAAAGCTATGAAAAAAGGTGGAGCGAAAGCTTTAGTTTAAAGACAATACAAACGCAGCCCCTCAGCCTGCACACCCGAGCACTTCACAACTCAACCCTACAAGTCGAGAGGAAGAGATAAGACACAAGTAGAACAAATTTCCAATAATCACATTGATTAACAAGTCACAAATAGCCTAATCATATTTACCAAGCCGTGTAGAAGTGCTGATCATAGATTATATTAATATGAACAATAATAACTCCCAGAAATGTCTTATTGCGTGTAGTATGTCCCGTCCAAAAGCTTAACATAATACACAAATAGCAAATTCAGCATCAGATCAGCACTCCTAGATCTAAGGCCTGATAGATTAAGATCCCATTTTATTCACATCCCAATGCAGATGAAAGCAAACAACCCACGCTTATATTGTTTTATAACCCAACAGGACTGATTTTTAGTAGTAGTTTGAAAAAATCGATTTTAAATCCCTCCCTTCACATCTGCTTTTCCATGTGACCAGAAGTCCCTCCTATATATATATATATATATAATAGGGTCAAAGGCTAGTGTGTTGGCTCCTTGTACAGCAGTTAATTCATCCCCACCCACATCTTTAAATATGCACATAACATTTATCACAACAGCCATGGATTGTACACTGCCTATTGCTAGGTCGGCCAGACTTATTAAAGAGCATAGTAACCTCATAAAATAGGAAATAAAATTCACGTTGTTTGTAACCTCCACCCCTTGCCATTTGATAAAATATTAACAAAATATTTACACGTAAAAATTCCAAAGTCTGTTTTTTTTTTTTTTTTTTTTTTTGCTCATCCAAGGCTTTTAAAAAGATAGATTCTTATTGGTTTTGTGCTTCTATATGTATGTTTAATGTCATTTTTTTCTTCAGATATAATCTAACCCTGAAGTTTTACAAAAGATATTATTTCTGCATCATCAGAGATTGTCCTTGTACAAGATTGTTCTTCCTTTGAAAAATTTGAGATATAAAGCAGTTACTGATAGTCAAGTACGGTTGTTTTGAAGTTGTGGTAGTGGCTTGCAGATAGCGGAACAGAAAGCTGGAATAAGGCCCCCGAGTCGAATGCTTTTTTTAAAAAAAATCCTTCCCTTTTACACACTCTCTCTCCTCTGTTGCCTGCGGATTATTTTTTGGCACACAATTGCAGTGATCTCCGTGAGTTTGTGTTTGTGAAGCACAAACATTCGGAGCCCAACAAACATTAGTAACACATTTACGACTTCCAAAAGAAAAACGAAGGAAGGAAATTCTAACAGCGTTCAAGGTGGCCTCGGGTGTTTTCGATTTCAGTACGTGCATCTCTCCATCTACAGTATATTGCATAGTGTTGATGGGAGACAGCTGAAACTGTAAGTGTCTTTCAACTTAGTGGTAACCTTTCAAATCCACTTTTATGCTCGTCTTTCTATGCGTTTTGATGACACCATTTCTCCTCTCTTGGCCCCTCATTTCATCCGCTCTATGGGGTTCAGATAGCTAACAGTCTATCCTCATGCCTGACTGACTTTTTACCCTTTCACAGTGGGTTGCCCAAGAATATTGTTAACATCACAACCAACACGAATACAAAAAAAGTCATTTAAATGTATTTACCAGTGACATACAAAGATGACATGACTATGATGGGACATGCCTTTGTGTTTGGATCGTTCTTTTTTTTTTTTTTTGATCGAACCAACCTTTCATCGGAATTGTTCTCTTGGCTTCGCCGTTGCTTTCTTCTCGTTCCCACAGATTCTTCTCGTTCCTCAAACCTCTTTTATTTCCTCTCTCCGTGCCTACTCAGTGCGGTGTGTGTGGTTATCGTGATGGTTGTTCTCTCCCTCCGTCTCTTGGTGACTAAAGAGGTAGCTCCACCAGCTTCTAGAGTGGTGCATCGGTTTGGTTGGCCCGGGACTCTTCGCCTTCTTCATTTAATGCATGGAACGGAGACACAGCGTTGTGTTAAAATTGATCATTTATACTAGAAAAATCCCAGTTTTGTTCCTAATTTCCTATACGACTCAGTCATCCATTCTTGCCCCCTTCCCCCTAATCATGCGAAATATATCTACACAGTCATTAATGTCTCATTTTCTAACCCATCTTTAACCCATCTTCCATCCTCTGACCCCTCATTCTCACCCCTTTGTCTAGCAGGCTGTCAAACTCGTCGCTCATCCTTCTGAGCTGCCGGCCGTATTTCTTGGCTGCCCACAAAGCGGGGGGAGCTGACTTGGACCGCCCCCTGAACGGAGCTCCCTCAGTAGGCGTACCGACTTCTTCTTCTCCCCTTGCTTGGAGCTCTGAGTAGGACTCTGAGTTCGACTCTGAGTTCACCCTGATTCTACCGGTGCCTTCATTGGAGACACAAAAGGTGAGAGGGGTTTGTAATGCGTCACAAGAGAAGGATTAGAGCAACATAAGGGAGACACAGACATAATGAAGTTGGAATAGAGGACTATTAATCACTGGAGCAGTATGTTCTAAAATGTCAAAACTATGATAAAACACACAAAAGTACAAAGTACATCACAGTAAAAATCTGTGTGAGGAAGAACCGGATTGATTCCTGCAAAATGAGGAGATGCAGGACAAAAAAGAAGAACAGATAGTAATGTTGGAGAGTGATGAATGGGCGGGTTTCATCCTCCCAGCCTCTATTTTGTGCAAGAATAGGATGTGTATTGCAGCAAACTGGAAGCAGGAAACAAAATAAGATACTGTTTCGTTTTCTGCATCAACTGCTACTGTTATTCATAACAAGAAAACAAGCAGTCATGGGTTTCAGTTCGGTTCACTGCCCTGGTGAATTTTAGCATATTGAATACTAAATAATAAACCCAGTTATGTTGTGTCTGATTTCGGTCTGCCCACCTCTTATGAGACATCAGGTAGGTTTGGGTTAACAGGCAGAAAAGAAAATGTGACAATACGAGATAAACATGTGGGGTATCATCCGGAGCAGGCTGTGCTTCTCGGAGGTTTCCTACCTCCCATCCTGAGCTCAGGTAAGGTGAGAGCGTGGCGTTGAAGAACTTGCTGCTCGGCCATCTCGGGCGACGATCGGTTGTCTTCTCCTTCCTCTACCTCCTCCGATGGCTCTGACTCGCTGTCGCTGGAAACAGTGAAGTTTGCAGCCATCGTGACATCTGGAAAAAAAATTAAGATTTAAGCCGGGGGGGAAAAAAACTATACAATGCAGATAAGGAAATAAAACATGCTGTGAACAGAAGGCATGATGTACATATAAATTAAATGACCCCAAACACAACATATATGAGTATATATATATGCAAAAGGTGCAGAAATGCAACTGTGCTTGTATTTCTACGGTCAAACAACACATGAGCTAATTATCCAAGGATCATAAAATGGCATCATCCATTGTATGGTTGATGCTGCCCTATCTAACACACCCAGGCTATCAGTGTAAGACGCTTTGCTGTGCCTGTTATTAGCCGGTCCAAAGGTATTCACAGTGGAACAACCAGCGAGATAACCGACTTGTTTTGACAACACGGGCCCATATTTCACCTCATTGAAGGCCTGTTACTGTAACGTGGTTAAAGCAGCCAGCACACCTTCGTTCCCGGTCAACACACCGACTCTCTTGTTTTGTTGTTGTTGACTGAAGAGGACAAAAGAAACTTCCTAGAGGGCGGAAGCTGCTGAAGGGCTACATCAGCTAACGGAGTATGTTTTAAAAAAAACACGGCCGTGAATAGGCTTCCTTACCCGAAATGTTTATGGTGTGAGTCCGGAAAGTGCGAGTGTGTCTTCGGTTGGCCTTACGCGGCCGCAGCTGTTGTTTTTGTAGTCGGTGTCTTGTCTTTTTTTTTTTTACTGTACAACACAGTTCAGCTCCGCGCTCACCCAATCGCCGCGCGTCACTGCACCGCCACTGCGCGCTGACGTCACTGTTGCGAGCTAGGACTGGGCTGGGGCTTTGTTTGTCTCACCGGCTTACCGTAAGGATCGGTGTAGAGGCGCAGCGGGATTTAATCAGGACAGGCCAATTGTGACATCAGTTAATGTTAGTGGCGCGGTTCAGATCACTACACTTAAGTGGTACTACCACAGTATGATAATACTCCAAGGAAGTTAATAAAAGTACCAAAGTTCGAAAAGATATGGAAACCATTTAATATGTTTGTTAATGGTATTGATTTAGCAAATGATAATGAGGAGGAATAAGTAGTCATGTAAACCTTACAACAGGACTAAATACAAATTTAATAAAATAAAAAATAAATTCAAATACCCGCAACTGTATTAAGCCCTTAAGTTACGCATAAAATGTTAGTGATGTGTGTATGTAATGGTTGTTTGTTTGTTCGGTTTTGTTCTGTTTATGACACTTGTACCATAACAGGTGCTTTCGATGGAGCACAGACCTACATATTTGATATAACGACATGTATGTCTATACAAGTGTATGTGTATGTAAGAAAATGTTAATAAATATATTGTTAAAAAGTTCAATAAAATCCTACTTAACAGGTACATCACTTATTATTGGATCATTATTACTAAAGTGATCACATGTAAGCATCATTTAAATAATAATAATAATAATAATAATAATAATAATAATAATAATAATAGTACATTTATTTCACAGGCACCTTTCTGTCACCCAGGGACACCTTACAATAAATGAGAGTAGACAGCAAATAACAGAAACAAACAAAAATAACCATAAATGTATATCAAATTACAATAATATTAAGAACATTAAAAACAGGTTAAAATAGGACAATGCAATTGAATCAGATTTAAAAGGCTATTTTAGGTGGGTTTTAAGTGCAGATTTGAATTGTAAGAATGTTATAGCTATTTGAGGTGTAGCTAATTGTATCTACTTTATAAAAGTACCCAACTAAGTAAAAAGTACCATAAAGTACAAATAACCCAATAGGTACTATGAGAAAGGTAATATTTCTACTTTATGTTTATTATTGAGGTCACAGTGGGTGGGTGGTGTTGTACTGGAGTGCATTATTATAAAAATGCATTGTTTTAAAACTCAAAGATCTGATTTATTTGAATGCTTTACTCTCTCCTGTATGTAAATGTGGTGGCCAAATTTATTAGAAACTCTTTATTTCTTAGAAATATAATGCAGTCCAGTCCAACTACAATCTCAGTAATAAACACTGAGTGAAATGAATACCTCTCTGGCAGTGTCATTCAAAACTGGGCTTTATTATCTGCTACTGGAACAAATTAGATTGTGCAAGTCTCTATATATAGACACGTTGTACATGGAAATACCTGTTTGGGCTTGGCTTGTGATGCCGATATGAAATGAGTGTTATTCTTCCTTCTTCTCTGTCTGCCTTTATGAAAGGGATTTGGAGATTTGGAGGCAGCATAAAAATAAGGGCAAAGGTAAATAAACAGGGAGGGTTGAACCTATGTTACACAACAGTTATGTGAGATTTGCTTTTGGCAGATGTTGAGGCTGATAAGGAGAAGGTGAGGCGAGACTCAGTAGGCTTAGAAGTGTAAACACACAGAGATTACAGTGTCTCTTACTGAACATGATGACGTAGTCAACCAGTAAAGGAAGTTGATTTATATGATTTATATTTGTCCAGTTAAACATCCACCAAACCCTTCTTTCTTTTTCTCTATTCTTTTCTTCCCGAGTCACGTAAGCCAAGGAGAGGGTAGAAAATCCTTCATGTCAGTTTGTTGTCATACCTTGTATGAGCAGCAGGTGGGGAGGCAGGACTACAAACTGATCTGTCTTAACTTCTGCTGAGCTGTTCCTCTTTTCTCGCACTACTTCATCTCCTGTCACACAGGTTGAATAAAGGAAAATCCCATATTTTCAGTTCCATATTTAATTGCAACCCATTGCTGTAATGTATTTTGCAACATTTGGGAAATGTTTTGTGATATCAGAAATAGGAGTTCCCGTGTTGTTGCATTACAAAATCAATGGAAAAAAACTCCTTTCATTTCCTGAAAATCTGCTACTGGGGAAAAGTACAGCTTGTGTGAAAAACATGTCATCTGCCCCTTATTGTTTGAATAAAATCATTACAATATAGTAATACTGTATATAGGGTGTGTGTGGCACTGTATATCTTCTTTCTCTACTTTGCTCTCTTGCACTTTGCTCACATATGAACACAGGCGAGTCAACCATGTAATTATCTACCATTTATATCTCGGGCTCTTTACTCTTCTCCTCCTCTACATCATTCTTCTCTCTCCTCTCTCGTATGTGCATTACAAGCCTCTTGTGGGATTAGAAACAAAATGAGTCTGTTTTGCAGTAAGTGACACTTGAGCAGGAGGAGCGGACTGTTTTTGTGGGAAATGTGACTGCGATTCAAGGCCATGTGATGCAGCTTCTCTCTCAGTCAGTGTATCCAAATAGAACTAATGTGAGTTTCTAAGCTTAGACAAACATGCAGCGTCCGCACAGTCAGTTTTTCATGCGCTGGTGTAAGGATGGAGCAGCTCTAGAGAAAAACTGTTGAGACTTGCCTCTTTTGAACTCTATTTTTAGGAGGGATTAGAGAAATAATACATGGGAATTCTCTTCTTGTTTGAGTTTCGTGAACCGTACAGTACACACAGTTAACCCACAGGTGCACACAGGCACACTGACAACACACAGGTACACTGTTATCCCATAGGTACACACACCTGAACTCGGGTACACACAGTAACATACATGTAAGTGAATTTAAGCCATGTATGCACTAATTTGTAGCATTTCACATCCATAAAACTACAATCCATAAAAATGTGAATCTGATTTTACAGTTTCTAATACAAGTAGGATCCTTTTCACACACATACCTGCACTCATGTACAGCGAGTGTGTGTGTTTATGTATAAATCTGCTGGATTTGAGTGAAATCTGAAGGAGCCATACAATTAGCATCCATTTATATCTCCCTGTACCAACCTCGCCCTGCCTCCCTGCCCCTCATCTGGCGGTTATTTTGGGAAACGTAGGCGTATGCACTCCCACACTGTCTCCAAACCACCACTCAGTGTGTGTGGCTGTTTGAGAGCAAACGCTGCAGCGTTTCCAAGCGGCTCCCAAAATGTTCCTTCCAATTTAATGCCAGGACACTGCCTGTCTGCCTCAGCTTCACTCACTGTCCTTTCAAAATATTTTCCCCTCTGTGCGGACCTGCGACTCTCAGTCTGTGTGGGAGCTGAGGAAGATGCACAGCAGGTTTTGAACTATATGAAGTGGGAGAGCTTAGAGAGAAGAAAAGAAAGTTGGTGTCAAAATAACAAGAGGATGATTTGGTTTCCAGATTAAAAAAAAGAAAAAAAGATTAGAAGCATACCTGAAACCCAGACTGTGGAGAGAGAGAGAGAGAAACGCAGACAAAGGAGCTGAATAAGCAACAGATGAAGGATGAAAAGTAAAGGCAGACCAAGAGATGAGAGTCTGAGAGTGCAGAGAGAGAGAATTAAAATAATAGAGAAGCAGAAAAGGTGGCAGTGAATGTAAAACTCTTAGAGCACTGCCAGACAGAATTCAGAGGAATGGCGTACGAGACAAGAACATGGAAAGAGCAAACACTCCTCCAGCACGCACATTCGACTGGAGCCCTTTCCTCATTGCTCTCTGTACATGCTCATTATTCGGACCGCTCCCTCCCTGTATAACTAAGTCACTCTGTGATCACAAGGCTGACATATGGCAGCGTTCTAATTTCATCCACTCCACCCTTGTGCAGCCTTGCCTGTCTTATAACCCAGCTCTTCTTAAACTAAAGGTTTGGACTAAAAATGACTTGCTGTCTTTTTTCTCTGGTGGATAAAAATTCAAAAATACACACCTCGACAAGACATTTAATCCAGGACTGGTGTTGAAATCTTTCTTATCTTATGACAAGTGAAAAATCTGTCATAGTGTTAAGAAAACTCTCCTTTCCCCATAGCAAATAAAGTTGTGTTTCAAGAAGCTAGTTTTATTTTAACCTAGCTCTGTATTTTTGGAAAATTTCAGGAGTTAGATACAAAAGTCATTATCACCCTCATGTAATACCAAGCTTAGCATAAAGACTGTAAACAGAACAAAACAGCTTTCCTGTCTCTGTCAAAGGGTAAATTAACTTCTAAAGCTCACTAATTAACATGTTATATTGTGTTTTTTAGTTTGTGCATAAACCAAAGTGTAAAAATGAGCCGTTATGGGGAAGTCACTGCTCCCGGACAAGAAATAGTCCTTTACATAATCACCTGTAAAACTGCATTTTTCCAGTTCAGTTTTTGTATGTATTAAATTAATGATATAACACATTAATTACTGAGCTTTAGGTGCTGGTAGATGTTACCTTTAGACAGAGCCAGACTAACTGTTTCCCCACCTCAATCTATAAACTAAGCTAAATTAACTGCCCCCTGGCTGTAGCTTTATATTTAGTGGACATACACAAGAATGATATCTTCACATCTCACACCATTCCTCTACAGAAATGGATTATGAAATAGACAAAACACCAAGTCCTGGCTTGGCTGGAGGTTAAAAAAAAAAAAAAAACAGGTTAAAACTGTAATTAACCCCTGCCTTGACTCAGGTCTGTTCACTAGCTCGTCATCTAGCAAGCCACACATACAATCTCCTGTCCTGCCCCTTTTCAACCTTCTAATGTCATCAATTATGGTTTGGCTGTTTTCATGTGGTTGGAGTGGTATGTGTGCACTCAGAGAGCTAATGTAGATATACATGCTGGTCTGAAACATATGTTTTCCATATGTGAACTTTAAGTGCTACACAGGTGCATGTCTGTCATTATAGAGTCTAATGTTAGTTAATGTATAGCTGTAGTCTTTTTCCACACATAAACTGCCCTTGCACTGAATCAGGTGGTGGAAACAAGATTATACGTTGGATGTAATATCCTGTTTCTCAGTCCCTTCACCTTCATTTCAGCTCTTCCTGGAGTATATTGACTATAAAGAGAGATATCATATATCAACAGTGGCTATATAGTCATCACAATAAAGTCATTATCACAATGCTGCTTTAATTGTCTGCAGTTAATTCAGCTTTTGTTGGCTAATCAGTTTACGTTTATCGCTGTGAATCCCTGCCTGCAGCAAAACACATTTTCATGCTTCACTTAGTTATCATGATATTGCTGCCATACATTACAGTGCCATACAGTAAAGCCATTTCCAACGCCCTTGGCCAGTTAAACCATCATTTACTGTAACTGTAATTTACTGAAGTCTTTAATCAGCATAGTGAGCGAATTTAATCGTAAATACATTTGACATATTACTTTTAGTAAACATGGACTTTTTACATGACACAATTCACTGATAAGTTATGAATATAGTTTGCTGGTATTTTTTTGTTTTACACATTATTGGCTGTGTAGTTTAAAAAAAAGATCTAACTCATGTAAGGGTACACTAGCCAATCAGTGTTCAGAGTGAACACAGGAGAACCAATCAAGTTCAACCTCTTTATTTTGTCACATCCCTGTTCTGGAGAGATCGCAAAATAATGTGCAATCAGAAGTTTTTAAGCCTTAAATTGATACTTTCATTGAAGGTGTTGTGACGCTCAAAAATAAGTTACATTTATAATCTCATTTGACTTTGGCATTTTTTTTGTCAACTGCACACTAGCATCACAGACAAATAGTTTGATATATTGAGTAACACAGCTCATGCTAACATTTGTGAGAATTAATGTTGACATTAAAATCTGTGATGAAGAACTGTTACTGTGATAATTTTAGACACGACAGCAATAGAGGCTAGAATCTTAATATGTAGGAATTCCATTAAAGGTCCAGTGTGTAGGATTTAGTGCCCCTAGTGGTGAAGTTGCAGATTGCAACCAAATGAATACTCTTCACGCCTCACCCTCTTCTTCCAGGTATGTAGAAAAAACTCAGGCTGTGAAACTCACATAAAAAAAGCAAAAGTCCATATCTAGATAGAAGAAATTGCTCTCTAATATTTTGGTATTATATATTATCAGTGCCTTTAGGACGCCTATCCACCTGCTGGTCACAGGCAGTGTATCGTAACAAATGATGCTGATGGTCCGTATAACAATCATTAGGTCAGCTGACACTTCTTCCTCTGCTCCATGCCTGTTTTCCTTCCCATCTCTAACAGGAAGGTTGGGTCATCCATCCTCCTTAAAGATTTTATTTGTTTTGTCTTGACAGTGATGAGAGGCAGGAAATTGGATGGAAAGGCACGACACGGTGCAAAACAAGACGCATTTTCAGCCCTGATGAGAGTACACGGTATTTGCATTAGTAGATTTGTCTTCCTCATTGCCTTAATCCTCTTTCCCATCTTTCTCATTTCACCTACTGACAGCCTCCTAACATTTTCCCCTTTTATTCTTTTATTATCTCTCTTCTTCCGTGTCCCTGCCCTTACACGTTCATTACTTTTCGTCCATCTATGCATTTCTCTTATTTCATCTCTCTCCCACCCATGTCTGCACCATGCTCTCTCTTTCTCTGTCTACGTCTCTTTCTTACTTTCAATTCTGCCTCCCGTTTCTCTCTCTCCCATCCTTTTTCTTCCCCCCTTTGTGTATCTGGGTTGCTGACTGAACTAGTTCATGTGGAGCTTGCTAGCTGATGGCGTCATTGCTCCTGTTTAATTGATGTTGTTTGATAGAAACAAGCTGCTTGTTGGACTCAGTCAGGTGGTAACTAAAGCTTAAGAGCCTGACCAGAAACTAGAACAAGCTAAAAAATCAAAAAGCAAGTCAAACTTTTTATTTATTTTTTAAATTCTTTTGGGTGACTGTGATTTCACATTTTGACTTTTTGGAGATGAAAGTTTTCAATCACATAAAATGCTCTAATTCATTAGAGATTACACTTCACCGTCTCACACCATGTGCAACTTCTGCTTTAGTTTTCTTTGCAAAGTTAAAAAAGTAAAAAAAACGTTAAGGGAGCGGCACAATTACATTAAGAAACCATTGAATGCTAATGAGACCTTATACTCACTGCTGGCTGCAGCCAGCCACAGTCAGCAGAACAGAAATAGGATAAGTAACTGTTACATTAGCATAACAATACACATCTGCATAGAAATAATGAAATAAAGGCTTTGATAGATGGCCATCATTACAAGGAAAGGAATAGGAACACATTTGCCAATAACCCAATGTATTTTTCATCCCACTTCTGTTCCTTAAAGCCCTTTGTATTATTCAACTCTATCTCTGTGGGTCCAGTCCCTGCTGCAGGCTGTTGGACATTTCCATCAATACAAAATATCTACAAAGAGGGCTATATCCCAATTTTATAAAATTCTAATGCACAAAATGTTAACGTAACATAGACATACATACATATATATACACACACACATATATATATATATATATAAAAATGCAGTATGTGTGTGTCTGTTCACTTATGTGTGTGTGTGTTAGTGTCCGTGTGATATGAATCATAGTGAAAGGTCAGTATTGCTTGAGGAGAGAAGAGACAGAGGTGATGAATTGCACTTTGGGACCATTTTCCTTGCAACACTCCAGGTTATATTGAACTGGGTGAATGTGCGTGTACACAGAAAAAGGGTGCAGGTGCACGCACACATACACACACACACACACACACACACATACACGTGTGAATATTTTGCACTTGTATGTGTTTGTTTTTATTTATTTATTTTCGTAGTTTAGTCAATCTAGTGTATGTGTCTGTGAGTTACAGCATGAATGAAAACGCCAAGAATCAGATTCATTTATCATGAAATGCACCATTGCGTTTGAATTTTCTTGGGTAGAGTTGCAGAAAAACACACGTAATCCTTAAAGACGTTCTTATGGTAAAGTGGAACTTCCCCCTATGACTTGTTTCACACGCAGCAACTTCTCATTTATAACTTTTAGGGTAGAATTATGCAACAGCAACAAAGCTCAGATGAGAGGACAAAACTCCAACATGGTTACACAAAGAATATAATCATCATATCTGTGGTGAAGACATACATCACTTCTTGTTTTTGTTGCTTACATTCAGTTTCAAGTGACAGCTCAGTGGTAATACAGGCGTCATCTGGTTCTCAGTGTGCGTTTTCATTTTCACATAATAAGATGAGGCAGGATACATGCAGGGATTCTGTCTTTGTGAGTGAGTGTGTGTTTGTCGTGGATTTGATTGGTTTCAGCCTCCTGATTAATCAGCAGTTCAATTTCAACACTGATCAATAACCCAGCAGGCAGATGGAGGTGGTCCATACGTCTCATCTGAATCTCACTATCAAAAAGTTCATGTTTTCTGTAGATGCCCACAGTCATGGAAGCTAGCGAGTGTGCGAGTGTTTACGTAACAGTACACCCCAGGGCCAGGTTAACACTTAGCAATCGACTTGTTGTTGTGCTTGATGATCAACTAACGGCCAGAACGCCACAACGACAGATGCTTTGCTGCACATGGATGGCCGTTAGCGCTACAGTAATCTGAAGTGGACAGAAAACAATCACCGTGGGAGTGATGGCATGTGTCGGTTTCTGTGATTCTGAATCCATGTGTGTGGTTTCATGTTTGTGTGTCTGTGAGCGCATGCATCATGTCTGCATATTTTAGCTGGTGTCACGGAAAAACAGCGTAGTGTGGCAGTGACGCTCATCTTTTCCCTTTTCAAAATGATCAACGATCAATGCTCATTTGCTTGCAATCCTCCTCCTCATCATTTAGTGTTTCACAGCTCCCTTATGGACCATACTCAGCATGACTTACATTGACACAATGAGTCTGAGGCGGCTCATGAATAATCAGGAGCCAACAAAGCTTTATAAGGTTAGAGATAAAGCAGAATGGCTTGATTAGTGGGTGACTATGTAATCATGTTCAATATTTGAGCTGTCTTGACGAGTACATGAGAGGATTCTGAAATGGGATTTGGGGAATCTGGCCTCTATTAGCCTTTTATTTACCAACTGTAGTCCCTAATCACACAAGCTCCTTTCCAGCAACACCCTGCTACAAAATTATACCAGTCTGTGGTTGAATTTTATTTCTGCACCATATGGTACTCTTAGGAAAGCAGTAAAATTTGATATTCCAAGAAGTGAAAGTGATGTGACTGCATAAAACTAGAAGTGGACAATGTTGTGAAATAGGTGGATGCTGGGACATGGAAACAGGGTCAAACAGTTATTGTTAGTTTTCATTTTTAATGGAATCTACTAGTAAAGTTGATGGTTGCAACACCCTTGCCTCACCCTCAAATTCATAGCGTGGGGAAGAAACTACAGTGGCTGCCAGTTTTTCATACAGCTTAAACAAAACCTTTTAAAACTCATAATATTAAATGAGCCATTACAGGAAACTCACTGGTCCTGGCCAAGAAAAAGTCTGGTACGTCCAACAACCAACTGTAACACTGCAACTTTTAGCGTTTTAACACTTTAGTTTTTGTACAGCTTAAATAAATTAGATGTAAAATGCTAAAAAGTGAGCTTTGGATGTGCTTGCAGGTGAATTTAGTTACACATGGACAGAGCCAGAGCTATTTCAAATCAGCGTGAAGAAGAACTAACCTAGTTTTTAACTGGCTTTTGTGCCGCGCCAGAGTCTGTGGAATACCTGACAGAGAGCAGCATGTGTTGTTCATCCAGGGATTGGCAACCTGAAAGCCTTGATACCAAGTTTTGCATTTGCAATTTGAGTGTGTATAGATGAACATTTGGAAGACTGCTTTCAGCTTGGCACCAGCTAACAGGCATCAACTCAAAATTAGTCTGTCCTTGGCTAATTAAAGTATGGCATTTCCGCACATGTGAATACTACCATTATTTTTTTTTTTTTTGGAAAAAAATGATTTTGGTCTAGAAAGATTAATAAAATGATAACTTTGATTTCAAATTGTAAGTATATTATAGAAGAAATGTACACCTAAAAATGTCTTGAACCATACCATATACCAACAGGCATAGAAGGTACCAGGTTGTGATCAGATAAAACGCTGAGAGAGCTTAAATGGCAAAAGGCATGTTATGTTTTTCACATTCAATGAATCTTTAATTAGAAGTAGTTTGAAAGCACGGCATCACAAAGTGTAAAACTGACATCAGACATAGTTTTGTGGAAAACCGTTTTGACCATAAACGCATGAGGAAACTGTAATAAGCCAATGAGGGAAATAGAGTCACAGTTGTAGTTTCCCACAAGGCTCAATACAATGAAATAAATAATAAAACATTAAAATATGAAGAAATGTTCAAATTAAATGGTCACTAGAACAGCGAGCGTGCATCCGTATAGCCTTGAACCAAACTATCTATGATTCATGATTTCTTTGGACTAATCTCAAACTAACAGACCATATAAAAATAACATGAAACATAAACTTGAATCCTGTTTTAGTCTCAAGCTAAAGAACCAACTTAATATTTCATGGAGAACAGCAATTATCTTCCAGGCAGATACGACTCACACTGCTGCTTTTTCAAAGACGCCTATG
This sequence comes from Larimichthys crocea, assembly GCF_000972845.2. Taxonomy (NCBI): domain Eukaryota; kingdom Metazoa; phylum Chordata; class Actinopteri; family Sciaenidae; genus Larimichthys; species Larimichthys crocea. The sequence continues at coordinate 6,297,424 of NC_040013.1, forward strand.
CGCTGTAGTAGAGTCGTCGCTTTTGGCTATTTTACAGTAGTATGACAGAAGGCTCTGCTTATTTTCTCATTGCCATAGAAACTGGGTAGAAACATATCTTTCTCTCAAGATATCACTGTGGTTTGTTTGGCACCACAGTAGTGAGGCAGGCAGACACACACTACGAGGCGATGGGGGGAGGGTTAATAGCCGCTGAATCTGTAATGCTTTGATGCTGTGCTGAGAGGAGGAAACACAGCAGAGTTGGGAGGCGAGCGATGGTACGTGGTGAAGTTCTCGGAATCTGAATAGGAGATATCAGGAATCTGGTACAATCACTGAAAACTTCATTATTGATAGAAGACTTTTGTCTATTAAAATTATTTCATTCATTTCATGTTTTACTTTGAAAGTATTTGGATTATGTTAATTTATTAACAAGCATCATCCATCAGAAACCAGTGAGCCGTCATGTCTTCGTCGCTTGTCCACTGAGACCCTACAGCGATAAAGAAATTTCCAGCTGGGTGATATGAGTCGCTCAGTGCTTCATTTTAGAGCGGTTCATCAATGACTTGTAGCCTTCAGTATGCCCCGAATACACAATTCTGCATCTTAAAAAATTACTTTTGGTGTAAAACATTCTTTTTTTAAAAAAAGGAATAAAAATATTGGGAATATAGATTGTTGTTTGGCTGCTCTGGCAAGAAGGGATGTTTAAAACATCATGATTAAAGTCTTACTCCATTGTCATCCAGTGTTTTTTTTCTTCTCTGAATCTTACTACGCGTGAACTAAAGAGTGAATTTCCAATCAACGTGTCCGATCAACCTAATGGCATATTGAGATATGTCAAGCACAGCCTCATTTTGACTGCAGAAAGAAATTTAAAAAATGTATCTAAAAAATAATAAGAATAAAAACACAGTGTGAACTCTCCTTTGTAAGACTTAACAGACATAAGTGGAAGTCCACCAAATTAAACTACTTCATACTGACATGCATGTAAGGTGTCCTACATCGTCTACATGACTCAGCAGAGTTAAGATCACAACTGTAGTCACTGTTAAAAGAAGTTGACGAGGACTGTCAGCAGGAAACAGGAAATAAGCAGCAGAACACATGTTAATGTTTTACATTTTGTTGACCCATACACCCTTCCTCGTCATCGTTTCCTTCCTCTGTGGACTCATCACATTTTATCTTTTTCATCACTTGTTCAGCCACTGTACCACAGAGCTCCTTCATGAAAATAGGCAGTTTATCATAGTTTATTATAAGTTGAGTCAGCATTCATCCTGTTAATGTTAAAATGTTACATCTCCACCAGAGCACCACATTTGAGAGCTGAAATGAATCCCAGAGTGAGTAACGTTCGAGTAACGTTTGGTAAAAGAGAGATTTCTTGACAATAATATACAGATATACAGCCTGCCCTATCTTTAAAAAAGAAAAAAAAAACAGAAAAGATGAAAGAGGCTGTAGCATCTTAATCTTTGTAATTATTCTGAAGCAAAAAAGAAAAAAAATTCCAATTTCCAAACACAAGCCACTGTGTTATTCATGAATAAAGAGCTTTAATACAAGCACAGTCATTCACAGAATGCTCAATTTTAATCATTTTTAGACTTCACTCCCCTCATGAGTTATAATAGAAATCAGCGTGGGCGGTGGATGTGTTGGCATCTGTATGTCTGCACACGTGCTTGTGTGTGTGTGTTGTTCTTTCATGCGTCGGGGGCCCTGCTGTGTGTGCACGTGTGCCCAAATGTGTTTGTCCAGCTATGAATTTGAAGTTCTGCATTTAGCTGGAACGCATTTGGACGTGGATGGTTGTGTGTTCCCTCAGCATACGTAAGAGTCTGGCTGCGGTCGTTATTGTGTGCATGCTTGTGTGTGTGTGAGTGTGTGTTTGTGAGATGTCCCCTCAGGGTGTGAATTAGCTTGCGGTGTAAAGGCCATGCCTCACGCGGAGACAGAACTCTGATCAACTGTGTCGAAAAGACGGATAATGTAAAACTACTCCGCTCCTCTCTCATTATTTACATTGACTCCAGCTCTCCTTCTCCCACTCCTCTATCATCACCCCCCACCGCCTTCCTCCTTTTCCTCATTTCTCTTCTCTGGCCTCCATCCTCGTCTTTCCTCCTCCTTGTCTTTCCTCATGTCCACTTTTCCAATGTTCTCGCTGCCCTTCTCTCCCTCATCCATCTCTCATCCCCATCTCATCAGAGGCGATCCTTCTTCACCGCCTCCTCTGTAGAGGGGTGAGTTGAGGCGGAACAGCACTTATCTAATCCGCAAATAAATTCCCATCCAAACACAGAACTTTTAGGTCTCTGGTGAAACACAATCACTGTTCAAGTCATAAGCACTGTCTGTCTGTGTTATGATGTTTTGAATTTTGTTTCTTGCTGATATTTGACCGGTTTTCAGGTGGAGTTTTGAGGGTTTCCCCCCCAAAAAATGTAGACTCGTCCAGTAATCGGCAACTAATTTGATGATTTATTGATTGTTTTATGCCTTTATTAGAAATTAAAGAGATGACAAGTAATTAGGGGATGAAAGGTTCTTGTTTCAGATGCAAGCAAGAGATGTTGCATTACCTTAAAGAGAGAATTCATTTTTTTGGAAGTGGGGTTGTATGAAGTACTGATATACATCGTCGGTATGTTTCCTGCAGAGTGGTCCCAGGAGAAGCTGAAAAGAGTCCTGGCATGGAAGTAGAGCAAAGCAGTGCTGTGGACAGGGTCAGCAGAAAAATGTGAAGAAAAAATATCAATATCTGTTTAATTGTACACTATGGTGAGCATATTCTCTCCACTTTTACCTGCCAGTAGAGCGGCTTTACTTTGGCACTACATTGCCTCAACTCACTTCGAGATTCAAGATTCAGGATTCAAGATTTCTTCACGAGCAAATCTCACAGATTAAAACACCACAGAATAAATTACAAAAGAGGTGTAAACACAGTTAAATAAGTCAATGAATAAATGAATAAGCAGGTGCTACATTGAAATATTGCATATTATTATTTTTATTATCGCACTTGGATTGTCTGATTTGAGAATTAGTGGGGTTTAGTGTTCAATAGTCTGATGGCAGTGAGGGTAGAAGCTTCTCACCCTCACTTTTATGTATGTATATATATATATATATAGGCTGCATATGATGTATTACTCCGCATATGTATCCCTCTAACTCTGAAAAAACATCTAGATTCCCAAATGTGTGAATTTTCTGCTTATGTTTCCTTTATATGATTGTAGATTTTCTATTTTGAGGGTTTGGACTCATCAGACAAAGATACTACAACCCAAAGACATCTTTCACATCTTTCATAGATTATTTGAGAAAATAATTTACAGTTTAAAATAATCGTTGGTTGCAGCTTGGTGAACTTTGCTCTTCCCTCGTCCATCCTCTTTTGTTATCGCACTTCTTCTTCTTTCACCTCTGCCGCCTTCCGCCTCTATGTGATCTGTGATCAGAGCAGGGGTGATGCTGCACACGCACACACACACACACACACACACACACACACACACACACACAGGTACAAACACACACAGTATTAGCCGCTGTCTCCTGTAGACCTTATCCCCCCACTTCAGCTCACATCAGCTCATCCTGCCTCAGTCTCTATCTCTTTTTTTTCTTTATCTGCCTCTGTGTGTGTGTGTGTGTGTGTGTGTGTGCGCGCGCGCGCGGGTGAGAGAGAGAGAGAGAGAGACCAGGGAGGGCGCATGAGCGCGCGAGCCAGCCAACGGGTGAAGTGCGCGTGCTCTGTCGCCGTCGCCGCCGCCGCTTCAGAGCAGAGAGGATCGGTTTATTCAGCTGCTGAATGAAGGACGGAACGGAGGGAAGGATGAACACATAGATGAGAACAGGATGAGTGAGTGAATGAATGAACGGATCCTGACCCGGGCTTCTTCTTCCAGAGTACCGGACCGCTGAGAAGACACAGACAACGTGTGTATTCCTCTGTTATTACTCTGATTCACGTTTTCCTTTTATTATTATCAGTGCGTGAGAGCCGTGTGTGTGTGACAGCAGCAGGCAGTCCGTGTGTGTCAGAAGTAGATGGGTGCGATCACTTTGACACTTGCGTTAATTGCAGCGGGCGGTGTAATTTGCACACATCTGTACGTGCGTGCGTAAATACCGGGCACAGGGAGACACCCTGGAGGAATCTCCTGGACACCGGACAGCAAAGCATGACCGGGGAGGGTCTCTCTCAGGTGTGTGCGACACACACAGAGCAGAGCACTGCCCTGTCCGGGAGACGCCTTCAGTCCCGCTCCAATTAAGCATTTATCCAACGCACAGTCTGCCCTGCTCTCCGCTGGAGTGAGAGACTCGGTGGAATAACGGTGAGTGGCAATTTCCCCCAAAAGCTGCGCGGGTATAACCCTGTATAACCGAGCGGGGCTCTGGACCGTGCAGGCTGCCGGTGAGAGAGGATGAGATTGGGTTAGAGAACGTACCCAGGATTAGAGGGACTGCGCACCTGGTCAGGGTGCACGGGAGGAACGGACGGTGTATGTGCAGACGGTGAAGTCCGTGAGGTGGAGGAGGGAAATAACCAGTGACTAAACTGCAAGTGCACAATATCTGATGAATTATTTCATACAGAATTTTGTGTTAGTGATGGCGATGATGATGATGGTGATGGTGAAGGGAATTTTGATGATTGGACATGGGTTGATTTTTATTGTTTTTTATTATATTAAATATATATTATATCTATATATCGTGTGCATTTCAAATTGTTTTAGTCTTATCAGTATGATGATGGTGATGCTGCTGCTGCTGATGATGATTATATGATGATGAAGATGGTGCTGGTGATGATTATTATTGTTATTATTTTTATGGTGGTTGTGGTACGAGTGATGATGATGATGATGATGATGATGATGATGATGATGATGATAGCCAACTAAAAGATTAAGATAAAATTGTGGCATTAAAAATCACAACGAGGACATATGGTGGTAGTTCTGATGATGATGGTGATGGTGGGGGTGGTTTTATAACCACTGTCAGGGTGATGAAGATGCTGACATTTATTTATTATTATTATTATGCCAGTGCAGATCAAAGTTTCGAGATTAAAAGTTTTGATGAGGATAGCTGAGCTAGGGCAACGTGATGAAGATGATGACGATGGTGTCATGTTAACAGTTATGAAGGTATAGTGGTAGTTTTAAAGATGATGATGGTGATGATGATGATGATGGTAGAGTTAGTTTTATAACAGCTGAACTAAAGGCAGCGTGACGATGATGAGCAGGATTCTTTCAACAATGATAAATAATGAACTTAAAGACATGTCACGCTCAATAATTCAAACACACGAGCTGTAGATTGATTTGCATATCTCAAATGTTTCAGCTTCCATCAGCAATAGTAAGTCTTTGTGTTAAGTAAGCAGCTTTGATGTCCTATAGCTGGCTGCTGTGGACTGCTGCTCCATGTGGACCCATGTACCCGAGCCAATGTGGGCCACGTCTGCAGGGTGGTGATACATGAAGCAACATGCTGAGCAATTCAGACACGCGAGGCTGTTTTTCAGCAACCAGAAAATGCTCAAAAATATAACACAAAAAAGTTCAATTGTCAAAAAGGCCGTCTTGTTTATAGGCCGTGACACAGAAACAAGTTTTTGAGACAAGACGAAACTTTGTTGATGAGTAAATTTCCAAAAGAAGCAGACTTCTAGTTATTTAAAACAAAACCACACGCAACCCACTCATTTTGTGTATATTTTTACCCTCAGCTAACTCGGACGCACAGCAGTATGTTTTGGGCTCCCCATCCGTGTTGAATTTGTTCCATCTGTCCCGTTATTCATCCTGGATAAGCTGTGACTGTAAATGACTGCAGGTCCAGAGAAACCAGGTGTTTGGATGGAAAACTGCATGAATTTATTCATTATTTTGTGAGCGGAGAGGCCCTAATTCTAGAAATGTCAATATTGACATTGATTTGGTCGGGCTGTCACATTTATAGTCCACATCTAGCAATGTTTGTGCTTTGTTTATGCACGTAATACATGCTCCCTTCGTACCTAAGTCTCTCTGTGTGATTGTGCTGGTGCCATAAATACCCAAGACTCTCTCTCTTTGTCTGCGGTTTTCTTTCCTGTGACTGTATCCTCAACTAATCCATTAATGACTTAAACAACACACTCACTTCCCCGCTGGAGGAGGTGGTAACCCACATCTTGGCCTCTATTCTTGTCCGTGTTAATCTGGTTATGTGTATAGCTGGCACCGGTCTCTCATTGCTTGTGTCGTTACAGATTACTGACCTCCGGGATCCCGCTACTGTGAGCATAGCATGTCTTGGCCAATAGCTGGGATGGACAGGAAGGTCCCCGTGGTCATAATCTTCTTCGCTCCTGTGTGTTTGTGTGTGTACATTGTGTGAGTGTGTGTGTGCGTTGCATGCTGTTAGTATTGTCAGTAGGGAGGGGGTTGTTAGCCTGTAGATAGATGCCTTGTGTTCTGAATGGTGTGGCAGCAGCAAGCTGTTGATAATGACTGGGAAGTAGAAAAAGAAGAAGAATGACTCATGTAGCCAATAGCACAGGCTTCTGACAGTTTCAACTTTTTTTTGCTTTTTAATCGAATGGTTGATTGTAATTAGCCTGCACAGCTCACTGTAGAGGGGGTGTCCTTGCATTACAAATGGGAGATTTTGCCTTGAGGTGAAACTTAACATTCAAATCTTTAAAACACTAACCAATTATTTTTATGGTCCACCTATGGCCTTCAGGGCTAAAACTGTTCTCCAAGGCGGTGACCTTTACAAATAGTGAAAGTCATAATTAAAAATTTTCTCCCTGATATTGTCCATTGCCAGTAAAAAGCCCCAAAGTGTTATAATAATCAATAATCATATGAATAATTAGTATATTACATGAATTAATTTTTTTGTTTTGAGTTTGTCAGAGCAAAAAAGAAAGTGTTATGAACCACCCAGCCAGTTTTGGATGATTAAAATTATCATAAAGTTTATGAAATTAGGCGTCAAAATCAGGTAAAAATTCATTCTCAGCTCCAGGATTGTGGGGGCGTGTCCGCTGAATGTGATGAAGCCACGCCCACTCATGTCACTCAACATGTCAGAGGAGTTCAGAAAATGACATGACTAACTTTGAAACACTCTGAGAGAGATGAATTAATCTCCATCTCTCTGCTAGGGGTGCAGGGGTATGCTCAGGGTGGCCTCAGCGTGTCATCGAGCAGAATTGCCTTTACACAGACTTTAAAGTTCAAACTCAAAATGTAATTTTAGCATTTTTTAGCTAGGTGATCATGGAAAAAATTAAATATTTAATAAACAAATCAATTACATGGTTATATTTCTCAAATGGTTTGAACTATAACCCTCTGTTGGGTTCATATATTTGCAAATCTGATTCTGATGGAGTGAGTACCTCACCAGCCATGAACCTCACCACACGTCACTGGGTGTAAGCTCAGTGTAGGCTATAACTATTGACGGTATATAATTAATGGACAGAGCTTCTGGGTCTGTGAAGTAAAGCCAACACATGTTTTCTAATGGCCAGCAGGGGGCAGCTCCGTTGGCTTTAAAAAGAAGTCAGATTGTATAGAGTCTTATGGGAAAATAAGCCTACTTCTCACTTCATTTATCATCTCAGTAAATGAGTTTATGGTCTCGATTGCTAGTTTAAAGTCTTCTTCCATACAGCATGATGTTTAGTTTGTAAATTTTGATCTAGTTTAGAGTAAAATAGATGATAAATTGGGTATGTTTTGGGGCGTGGCCACCTTTTGGTGAGTCAGTCAGTGACTGGTTGTCAAATATACTTCAACGTTGTTGTTGTTTTAGCTAACAGGGGCTAAGTGACTCTGATGAGCAGTTGTTGAGATAGCTTACTTAGAAGAGGCAGGTTTTCAATGATCTATAAATGATGAATGAAATTAAATATCAGTTCATTTATACATTTTCTTCAATTTATTGTGTCCCCATGCTTTTCCCCGAAATGGATCATTAAACTTGATGCTCGGAAATTGGCATAAATCCAAATTTTAAGAAGTCCACTCCATCTCCTTCATCTGTTTTGATTGCCGCTTTAATCAGGATAATTTCGGGAGGCATTTTAATCTTACTGCAACCTGTGAGTTTCCCCTTAGGGCTTTAAAAAGCGTGGCGTCCTGCCTACAGGTTGATTAATTAAGTCACTATAACAATAGAATGCGAGGACAGTGATAGATCGTAGTGTTCATCTCTGCTCTGGCTGTGACACAAAGTCGTTGGCCTCCCCTGTTTCATTTTAAGCGGTGTTTGACATTCATGGAAGTCAGTGCCCAGTACGCTGCCTACTTTGCCCAAACACCACATCACATATTGGCACCTCAACACTTGCTGGACCAGAGTCCACTGCAAATGAAGCCCAATAGGCGGTGCTTATACTGTCAAACCAGTCTATCAAACTGTACATCCAGTGCAGACATTTATTAAATTCAACCATAAAGTTAGAAGATATAGTTTGACTTAATGCCTGACTGTTTATTATAAGGCCTAGAAAAAAAATCAAGATCAAAGTAATGCACCTCAACCAAGTATCAAAGGAAGCTAAATACTCTGCTAGAAAAATCAATAATCACTTACACACAGAGGGCTGGAACAATATAGGTTTCAGATATATTGTGGATGTAACACCCTCTGAGTTTAAAAAACCAATAAAGATGAGTAGTGCCGACCTAATATCACCCTGATTTGCCTCATGGGGCCAAACAGGTTGGCCATGCCTCTCACATCATTCATTCCACTCCGTTTCCAATCACTCCCAAAGCATCACTTCAGGGATTCATTTGACACGTTTATTGCCAAATGGTGTGATTTCCAAGCTGGGCAGCAGTTTCTGATGTACCAACAGTGATCTCACTTGCACGGCAGACTGATTTGGACCTCACACTTGTGTACCTCACTTAGTCCTTCAGAAGTAAAGTGGCAAATGATGAACTGAGTCGTTAATATCCCGTAGCACTGAACGCGCCATGCACCATTTTCCACCCTCATATTGACCAAAGCAGAAAGGTCAGTGGGATCCTGCTGTATTACTCCCCCCGTAAGTAATTACAGTATTTGTGTTTAATCACTTGTGGTAAATGTATTGTTTGAGAATTTATCACACGCATGTGTAAACACATACTGTAAGCCAGGGTGAAGTTATTTTCTCTATAAAGCACATCCATAAAAACTGTTTTGTTACTAGCACCTTCCTGTGTTGTGAAGATCATAAACCTCCAGATTTTATGTACATATTTATGTAGACAGAGAGGAGCTTAATGTGCACGCTGAGGGAGGAGTGTTAAAGGAGAATAGCTTTCCTACACTGGCATTATTTCCTGTATTCCGTTTGTTTTTGTTATGTCATCGTGTACCTTACTTATCCCCACAGGTAAGTGGCAAATGTAAATCACATTGTTTACAGATGCATCAGTTTCTACAAATGCTCATCAATCAAACAAGGAACAATCCATCACAGTCTAACCAGAGAGAGCAGGTCCTCTATGTACAGTCACCTCAATAGATTAGGATGTAGTGCAGCAGCACTAAGGACATGATGTAGAGGGAGGACAAGTAAGTATACCAAAAAGAAAACCGCAACACTTGAGCATCATTTCATTCCAGAAATTCACAGATTGAAAAATATGTAACAGTGAAGAACGCATCATGGGACTGCGCCTCAGTTTGTTGTTCCGAGACTGTCAAGCTATGAAATAATGAGCTTGGTAAAAAAAAAAACATTATGTAACATAAGCAACATACCCCCATCTCCAACAATTAATGTGACTTTGTGTGTTTTTGGTTGCAATTGGGACGTACCAATCTAAAATAATATCAAAAAAGTGTTTTGGGGTAAATCATTGCAGAACTTCCAGACAAATTCTGCTCTCAATCTTGGTCACTAGCTATCCCATAATGCCCTGCAAAGCGAGCTGCACACTGTCATTAATGCAGAATGAGGATGTAGCAGCATAGGTGTGTTTTATAGTTTGTGAATTCAAGTTTTCATTTATAAGAATTCAAAAAGTTACACCTCATCTCAATCATATTTTTCAAACTGATAAATGTATTTTAAATAATGCTTTAGTAGAAAAATAACATGTTCATCTCTAGTCAGCCATGACTGGCTGAGGATTTTTCTGCATGGAGGACCATTTAAAACCCCTCGACCCTGTAATTTATCCATCTTTAATGATTAGCTGCAATCCCACATGACTGCTGCTGCGCTCGGTCATCTCTGTGTCCTTGAGTCAGTTCATGTGTAGTTACAATCAACAACTCACACACGAAGACAAATCTGTCCTCGAAATCCAAAACTGTGCGCATAAAAGTCAAACTCTAGCAACCTAAAACTGACAGACTCAAATTTACAGACGGACACAAACACTCCTGATGGCGCCGTCGTTACTGTCATCCCACCAGGTGATGTTTAAAGATGAGCTGGGCATTGGTATGCAGAGAGGTTCGCCTCGCCGCTGCTAAGAATAGAAAACACCAAGGTGGAGGGAAGACATTTGTTTTGCGAGTAACCTCAGCCTATGACACGACACACACACACTCCGTGTGACAGTGTGTGTGAGAGACATAGTAACTGTCTGTCTCTGCGTTTGTAGGTGTGTGTGTGTGTGAGATCTGTATTTGATGATTCATAGGGCAGACTGTCCCGGAGATGTTGTTGTTGTTGTTGTTGCCGATGTTGTTGTTGCCTTAAATTACTTTTCAGGGTATTGCTTGATGCTTGGCAGCATGAGACTGCGCTAAGTGGAGAAAAGTGACTGAGGTGGTTAAGATTTCTGAAAGATAGTGGAAGACACAGAACGGTGGGAAAAAAAATAAATAAAAAAAAGCAACCTTGTTGCATCTGTCGTTTTCTCAGCTGCTCTCTGTGGCCACATTCAGCACAATCTGCTCTTTTGAATTCATGAATGGGCTGCATGATGTGAAATGAAGGTATCCAATCAGCTGTGAAAATGGGCACGGATGATGAATTGACCTTTATTGCCTTCCTGAGTGGACGGGCTTGAATAGGCGCCATGTGAAGTGAGCAGTTGCAGAAAGCATTGTGCGTTTTTTTTTTTTACAAGGATTCTGAAGCATTAAGCTAAATTGAGGCGAGTGTGAGCCTCTTTGGAGTGGCTACTGGTTGTCGAATAGATGAAGCCCTTGTTTCTGAAGCACAGATTTATTTCCGGACTCCCGCTACCTCCGTCCCTCCCTTCTCTGCCCTGTTATTTTTCATTTCTCTTTCCCTCCCCACCCTGTTTGTACAGCTTCTACTCTTTAATTTTCTCCATCCCTCCTGTCTCCATGTCTGTCTAACTCTCTCTGTCCTCCCTCTCGACTCTAGTCTGTCTGTCTGACTCTTTCTGTGTATACTGGCGTTAAAATCTCATATATACTGCATGAAAAATGATGAAAAACATAATCTTTTTGAGACGTGGAACAATCCCCTCCTTTAATCAAGCGCACAAATTCTACATTTGAACACATTCACCCATAAAAATATAGATTAGCAACACTTAAAGTATGGGAAATGTGATAAATATAAGTTGTACCCTTCAAAATAAAAGTTTGCGTTAAATCCACTGGATAACAGGGATGTACTGCATAAAGCCCTGTTCATCATTTAGTCCCATGAGTGTCTGTCGCCTACTGAGACACAGATTCAGTCCAACCTTGTAATGCTGTTATTACTGTCATACTGTTGGATCAACTTTTCAGATGCACTTGGAGTTCTTGGAGCACTTTGCTCCAATTATCTTCCGTGCTAAAATGGCATCCTTCGGTGCAACAGTGTGGCAAAATGAGAATAAGTGTGGATCAGGAGGAGCACAGAATCTCTAAATAAAAACAAGCGCGATGGCTTAATCCGACACGCAGGCCTCCATCCACTGATTAGAGTGCAGAGCAGCATTATACAGGTGGAGCATCAGTGTCTGACATTACGACTAAACATCCTTCAACAATGCTCCTGTGCCGCCAGAACAAGCTGAAATGCTACCATGTTACGAACACTACAACAAGGAATAACCTTAGCTCAGACGATCACACACACAATATAAGCACTCGCATGTATTAAAATTGGAGGACAGAATGAGAAAAGGAGGATCAAGGAGGTCAATTGATTCTGTATGTTGGGGACTTTGTTGATTTTGTTTCCACCTCAAAATACAATATAAACACACTTTTATGAGTGACTGTTGCCTAAGTAATCTTACATATGCAAAACTAGAAGAATCAGAACATTTCAGCACATTAATCCAGTTATTTTGGAACAAGCTGTAAACGCAACACCATGTATGTGTGATATGGGTGGCGCGTAAGCAGACACAGATTTAAATAATATTAGCATTTGTTTGGAGTTCTGCTTTTGGACACTAGATAAATATGATTCCAATAGCACTTTCTTTTAAATCTGCTTACAGAAATATCCGTCTCTTGCTAAATGCTCCGCTGTGCTCACCAGCGAGTCACTAACTTTCTGTCTGCTGTCCTGGTAGTGCACACTGGAGGTTTTCTTTTACTGAAAATGGTGCTTAGAAATGAAGCCAATGCTAAAAACTGTAATTTCTCGAGCGTCCGCATGATGCACATCTGGCCGGCGTCGTATATTCTCAGCTTCAAAACAGTGACGTCAGCAAAAACAACCAAAACAAGCTGAAAGATGCTAAAACCATCCGCAGTGTTGTTGGTAATTCTCTGTGTGTTCATCATATGAAACACTTCCTCCATATGATATATAGTCAGTTGACCCATTGTTGTCATTTTTTGCATATGATCTTTTCACCTCTTCACTCATATTTTTGTTCAGCAGATTCACCTCTGTCTGTCTGTCTGTCTGTCTGTCTGTCTGTCTGTCTGTCTGTCTCTCTCTCATTCTGTTCTCTCATCCCCAAATCCTCTCCTCTCTCTCTCACCTCTGCTTCCCTGCTAGCTCCATAACTCTCTACGGCCTCGTCACCTCGCGCCCTCCTCCATTCTCTGTCAGTCAGTCCACTCCTGGGTTGTTTACTACCTTTATCCCCTCTGCTTCACCTCTCTTCTCTTCTCCACCATCGCTCCCATATGTCCGTATTACTGTCTCTCCTGCCCAGCTCAGTATTCTTTCAATCGCTGAACATCTTCCCCCATCGTGCTCTGTAACATTTCATCTTGCCTTACATTTCCTAATTTATGTATTTGTTTTATTCTGTCCTGGATGTTTCTATCCTCCTCTCGCCAGGCCTCTTTTTCCTATTCATTTGTGTGTAATCTGTCACAGCAGCATAAACCCAAACTTATCTTATATAATCTGATAAGAGTCCCTGCACACACACACACACACACACACACACACACACACTTACAAGCTTTCCAGCCACGTTGCATGCATGACTGCAGAGCGTTTCGGCATGCGATGTGTGTTTGACGATGTGTTCACGAGTGCATGCATGTGTGATTGTGAAATCTTGCAAGTGTCAGCTTCATCGGACCGGGTGGTTTTCTATGTTGTGTTATTTGTGTGTGTGTGTGTGTGTGTGTGTGTGTGTGTGTGTGTGTGTGTGTGTGGAGGATGGATTGTCGTGTCTGGTGATTTTCTGATTGGATTAAAGGAGGGATGATGATCATAAGCGATAAAGTGATATGCTGGAAAGCAATAAAAAAAAAAATAATACGTGGCAGGAGTGGACGACAGGCTCTCCTAAATACCCATAATCCACTCTGTTGTCATGCTATTACAGACTCTCTCACACACACTCACTGCACATCTCCAGCTTTTCTAGCTGCACACACTTCAGTGCAACTTCCCTTTACACACGTGCTTTCACTGTTCAGGTTTTCATGCTTTTATCTTTGTGTTTGTGGAAGTTTCATGTCCTCTCTGAGCTCCTCAAACCTCAGTGCGAATGAGTGTGAAAATAAAGCCGTTTTATATCTTTTCTTTATATCTTTCTCCCTGATGGTCTCTCCCCATCGCCTCTTTTTGAAAATACATTTCGGACATAGAGCATTTTCACTGCCTCTCCGTGTGAAATAAAGAAAAAGGTGGCGTTGGGGGGTTTATCATACGGAAAAGCATTGAGCTAATGAAAGACTCGCTTCCATTTAACTTCATTAGTCTTACCGCAGCTCTGTTGCTCCCATTTCCTGAACACAAACAAATCAAAGGCACTCGTGTTATCCATCTGCTCTGTTATCAAACTGTACTGGTTCTTGGCATCGCTTTCAGGCCCCCCCACACACACACACACAGTGTGACACACCTCTTTTTGGCATTCATTCGAAGAAGCAGTAATTTCTCATCACCACAGGGGTATTTACTTTTGAAATTAAAGAAATGGAGGGGAAAGAGGGCAGGCGAGTGCCAACTCTTTATGAATATGGCCGAGCGCGGAGCCAAAGGACTTGCAAAGTGCACTTATTTCTTAGCCGGATGAAAGCAGTGACGAGGCGGTGGAGCTGGAAGGAGGATGATGAAAATAAGATTTTGGGGAAAGAACAGAGAGCGAGATGGAGGGATAACAATAGAGGATTTCATCATAGTGGGATAAAATAAACAAATGATGGCAGATGAGGATGGAGAACTGAACTGAATCTAACATCCTCAGTGATATAGCAATAGGATTTGACACTATATTGGTCAGCTGATACGTCTATCGCAGACGTATTGGTATAGGTTTCATATGTTATCTGATATGTGCCCCAGTGTATTATGCAGAAAATGCTTATGGTAATATATTGATGTATATTATACTGTGGCAAGCAGCACGGAGTGAGAAGAAGAAGCACCTCTCAGCAATTAAAGCCAACTATAAAATTGGCTGATAATGTATTATGTAAAATTACATACACATAAACAGCTAAAAACTTCACTATATCGGCAACACCATATTTATAATTGGTGAATTTTGGCACTCTAAAATCAGTATCGCTGTCAGAAATCTTTATCGGTCAGGTTCTGTCCATATGCCATCCTCCTGCAGCAGACTTCTCTTTCTTTGCTCTTACCGCTGCTCACACACCGATTCATAAACAAGTCAACTTGACTAAATCCTTTGTTTATGAAGTTCTATTCATAAAGTGATAGCCAGTCCCCTCAAATCTCCCTCAAGTCTACCTGGGGTAAACGCCTCAGCTGCTGCAAAATGGCCGTGACATGAAAATGGAGAGAAGCTTTGGGTGGAGGTGTGAAGGCATCCGGGGTGAACACTCAACGACTGCCGTTCCCTCTGGGTGGTTGGCGTTCAGTGTGTGTTTGTGTTTGTGTTTGTGTTTGTTAAAGAGACATAAAATGCTTCTAGAAGTGTATGTGATGCTGTGTGTGTGTGTGTTCAACGCTGTGACGACTTTTAGTTGTGAACTCCACGAGAGTTTGTGTGTGTGTGTCATCAGGGCCCCGCAGCATGAAAAGAACACTTAAATGAACAGTGTGTGTGTGTGTGTGTGTGTGTGTGTGTGTGTGTGTGTGTGTGTGTGTGTGTGTGTGTGTGTGGCCAAGTCAGTGTAGCAAAAAGAAATCCACACGAGTGAGGGAACACTATAGGACAGCCTGCATGGAAGTATGGTACATTGTTGTGAGTATGAAAGTTTAAATGTTCACTTTCAATGTTCATATTCATTTATTTATGCATGATAAGTGTGTTTGTGTTTGTGTTTGTGTTTGTGTTTGTGTGTGTGTGTGTGTGTGTGTGTGTGTGTGTGTGCACACATAAGCTAACTAGCTCCCCCAGGCTCTCTGCTATCCTCTCTGTGTGTGACATTAGCAAGGGACGGAAGTCTGAGCACCGCGCTGCCAGTACCTCTTAACATCATACACACATGGGGAAAAAACAAACAAACGGAGGCTGGCAGATCCTGGATATGAACATCTGCAATATGACTTGCACTCAGAGTGTGTATGTCTGTGTTCGTGAGTGTGATCAAACCATATCCATGACTTCCTATCCATAGAAAGCTGGGGGAAGGTTATACTGATGATTGTGTGTTGCGTAATGCCATACGTGTAATATGCATTATGAGATTGCATATACTTTACATTATGGGGATTATCTAAAGCCACAGTTTGAGACTTGTCATACTGCCACGGCCAGTTAGAGGGAAGGCTTACACTCTCACAGCACGCAGTCCACATCGGCATGGAGGCTATAAAACACTCTCTGTTTTGTTTGTTACTCATTATGAATCGCTAAACACCTGCACGCCCTGTGACATCAAATATATCACTGTAGCGATGCATGAAGAGCACACACGACATCGCACGGCACGGTTAAATAAATAAAGCATTCATTTAGAAGAGTGATCAAACACGTTACAGGAAATTTCAATCAGAATCGAGTAGCATGCCGTCATGGCACGGCGAAATTCATGAGAAAGGGCAAATGGAAATAAACGATGCTCAGCCAGATTATAATAAAGATTTTCATTTCATTAAAACATTACACTTCATTTTGCCTTTGAGCTGCCATTGATGTGACTGTCTGCCCGAAGCTTGGAAACACGCACTTAGAGTTAAAATCATCACAATAATAATATGTGGAATTATGACTCTAGAGTCAGTTGGTAGTTTAATCAAACGGCTTTTGTCAGGAAGGTAATCATGTTCAGTTTTTATTGAAACTCTATCTATTAGAAATGATTAATTGAAATCTAGGTTAGTTTGGAATGTGTCATGTGCCCATAGTGACTCATACCACTCAGAGAAACAAGTCTTACACAAGTAACTGTTTGGTGTTGTTGAGTCATATTGTGTTACCCTCGTTCCAAAATTGTTTTATTCAAAAAGCTACAAACAAATCTCACCAGCCTCTTGAAGTATTCAAATGATGTATCTCACACGAGTAAAGTTCACTTTTTTTTTTTAATCACTCAGATTAAAGTCCCTGAAAATGTGGTTTCAATCCAATATTTGCTTGTAAAAAAATCTAATTATTTTTAATGCATACTGTTGCATTAAAGTATGTGACATTGCCTTTACCCAACAGAGCTCCTGCCACTTGCTGAAACTGCTGAAATAACACAGGAAAAAGCAGAAATCTGTCGAGTGAAGCAACTAAAACTAATGCAACATTGGAAGAAAACATTGTGTTCATGTTGGATCCTGATACTCAGTAGTAAGAGTAAAAATATACTTATACTTACTACATCTATATTTCCATTGCTATATTTATGCTTGAGACTATTTGTTGTCTTATCTTTAACTATCATTCTGTCATATCCTTTATCTACGTCCTTTCACTTACTATTAGCACTTGCCTCCAGTAAATAAAGGTCAATCAATACACACACACACACACACACACACACACACACACACAGGGCTTATGGACATTCAGATGTATACCCGTGGTTAGCAGGAGTTAGGGGTTCAGTGGCTTGCTCAAGGACAACTCAGCAGCACCCAGGAGCAAACTGGAACCTGTCCAGCTACCAGTCCACACTCCATACTGTGGTCCCTGCTGGCCTTGAACCAAGTCCCCACGGACTGAGCTATAACTGAGTGTATGTGAGGCCACTTACTGTTGATACTGCTCTCATTGACTGTACACACACACACACTCAGAGAGGCTTTTTTTCCACCGGATGAGGTCCGTTCAGTTATTTTTTCTCTCTGATCCGTGATCATGTCTTTATTAAGGCAGTGTAGTTATTAACCTCCAGCCTGCGGGCAGTGTTCATTAAGTTCATTCTCTAATGTAGGCCTAATCTAGAGGTGGAATGAAACATTCATACATGCTTCACCATTCATCTGTCTGCTGATACTCCACCAAACCTCTCTGGCCTTTACAGCCCAAAGGGCCCACTGACACTTCTCATTTCCTCCTCTGCACTGTCTGCATGCAATTACTCTTTTCTCTTATCGTCTGCTGCGTTCTTCTCTTTTCTCTAGTTTTTCCATTTTCACACATGCATATCAGCTTTTCCTTTCCTTTCCTTTCCTTTCCTTTCCTTTCCTTTCCTTTCCTTTCCTTTCCTTTCCTTTCCTTTCCTTTCCTTCCCCCTAACCTCTTCCACTTCGTTGCTGTGCTCCTCTTCTATGCCATTACCAGCATGACAATCTGTTGCTTGCTTGGATCTCAATCGCGGCTTCAAGCATGCTTTTAGATGGATCAAAGTAGATATTAAGTACTAATACACACATGTGCAGCCACACACACATATGCAGGAATATCATGCATGCATCTCCACAAGCTCACAATGAGCCTGTTGCGAATTACTGGCTTCAAAGACGGGGATGAATGCTGTGCGGTGTGTCATCTCTGAAATTTCACATGTACACCCACTCACACACACACAATTACGCACGCAAGGGTGCACGCTACTAACATGCACATACATAAAAAATGCATGAACGTGAAAGCAGGATCATTAGATTGAACCAGTGTGTGTTTTTCTGTGCGCGAGAGAACATAAAACGTGCGGTTGAGTGTGTTTATTGTCTGTGTAATGAATGCTTGTTATTCTCAGATCTGCTGGTTAAGGAGGATGTCGGGCAAGGGTCGAACACTTCAAAAGCTCTTTCATGCCTGCCTCACTTAGCTCACATCGACCTCTGGATGTGCTGATCGATTGACCAGCTTTTATTTGAGTAATTTGGGGAAGCGAGAGCTTCCGAAGCAAACTCTGACATGCATGTCCGTTTAAGGTATGTGAGAAATTGTGAGGCTTAATCTGTCTTTTTTTTTTTTTTTTGCCTTTACTTTATATTCTTACCCACATATGGTACTGTGAGATTTACCACTGGAAGAATAACAGTAACATTACTGTATTTACATGTCCAGCAGCCACAGAGCTACATTAATAGTAATTCGTAATAGAGTCCTGTTTTTGGCAACTAGGTTAGTATGAAGACAATATTTAGCCTTTTTTTTAGCTCTGTTTTGGTCATCAATTTCTCTTAGTGGATTATTGCTGTACTATGTTGACCACCTAAACACTGACGTTGTTTGTCTGCTATTTGGTGCTGACCAGGTACCGTATAATACTTCAATATTTTTTTTAAAGCATCTGTCTGCTGCAGCTGGAAACAATGTTGACGAGTTACCACCTAGAAAACCAAAAGAATTAGCTCAAAGACACTAAAGCGCTTCATGGGGCTCTTTGCTTAGTTCTGATTTGGTCTCCACCAAGTCTAGAGAACTATTTAGCTCATATACTACTATTTTCACCCAATGAATGCTAACCTTGTCTGCCACTTAGTTCTGAGTATGGCACAGTTGGTTCATCAGAGTGTTGACATATCGTTTTGCTGAAAACGTCTGTCTGCTGTGGCGGACACTGCGCTGATGAGGTCAATGGGAACAAAAGCTTTAAGTTAAACCAAAAATACGAGCTGAAAGACTCTAAAGTGCTTTGTGGAGCTGAATATAACTGCAGACTTGGGTGATAACTCTTTGTGCGTGAGTGACTATGACACATACTGCCACTTAGGGCACTACTTTTACATTAGATGTAGTGAATGGACCCAAAATTGACTAGTGCAGCTTTAAAGTTTTAAAGCTTTTGGGGATCCGTTACTGACAGCTCATTCCTGTGAGGTATTAATAATCTTGCCATAATCTCTTCAGGTGTAACATTTTGGTAGCTTGCAGATACATTTTTGGAAATGTAAGTTTCTTTCACATCTTAAAAGTAAAGGGAGTTGATGCTGACTCTGTTTCTCAAAGTCTCGCACAAGAGCTGACAAGTCAAACTGCAGTTCTCTCGAGCGTTTGATTCCTTGCTCAAAGGCATCATAACTTTAAATCTGGAGTTAGTGGAGAACATTACTTATTCATTTTCTTTAGTCACAGTTTAGTAAGCGATGTTTTTCGACTTAAACACCCTTCAAAAAGCCCATCACAAGCCCACACATACCCCTCTAACCGTGCTGCTACATGCCCTGTCCCCTGGTAAACTCCTCTCCGGTCTCAGCGGTCATGTTGCCTGGAGCTATTGGTCAGAAGCAGCGGTTTTTATTCATATTTTAGATGAGAAAAAACAGACCAGCAGAAAGTTGATTTCACTCAAATTCACTCTGAGATTTTCTGTATACATCCTGTGTGTTTTTATTGACCGCTTGCAGACACCCTGTCAAACAGCCGCCTGGTTAGATGCAAGAAAACATCATTGATCCAAAGATAGAACAGCAGCCAGGGGGGTTTGGACTTAACTCGTTTTGCTGAGGATTTCTCATTTGTTTCTCTGTCACACACACAATCACCATCACCCACTCCTCACATACCCATAATGATAATGTTAAAGATATTTGTATCTCATTAATCACCATGGCAACAGTATTGGCCCTATTTTCTACTCTCCCCTTCTCTCTTTTTGTTTGTCTCTCTCTCTCACACACACACACATGCTTCGAGATTATGTTTCCATTCTCCTCTACTATACAGCCATTTATATTCAGTACTGTATTGGATATTATTGGATGTGACATACTGCTGATGCACACTCATTGTTGCTTTGATTTTGTTGCTGCAGGATGTGCTGCTGGAGTGATTGCATGTATGTATGTGTGTGGGTGTGTGTGTGTGAATGAGTGACTGTCTGCTGGAAGCTGTGGCAGGTGTGTAATCCCCTAAGGGCAGAGTTGCATTGTTACCAGAGTAGTGCTTCATCTGTGTGTGTGTGTGTGTGTGTGTGTGTGTGTGTGTGTGTGTGTGTGTGCTGCAGGGGCATCCACATTATTAAGTAACAAGGATTGGTAATGTAGGGTGTATGAATGCAGATCTCAAGCGTGTGTGTGTGTGTGTACGGTAATGCAGGTGAGCGCAGTTCAAGATGTCTTTAAGCGAGAGCAGATGGGAACTCGAATGTTATTGGAGCGTATGCACCATGATTCATTTATGCCCTGTGTTCCTGCAGCTGTTTGTGTACATGTGTGAGGTTGTCACCCTGAGGGGCTTTTATAAACACAATTTCATACCAGCCAAAGCACAAATCAGAAATGGAGGTGAGGTGTGCACAACACTACCTAATTATTTAAAGAATTACTCAATTCTTTTGTATTCAGAGATAAAAGGTGAGCCTGGCAGGGTTGGCTGTGCATACAAGGATTAATCTAACTTTAAAGCTGCACCAAGCACAGTTTGTTCAAGCTAAACCATAAAGTTTGGCTTCAAAACTGTAGATTGTTGTCCAATCATAGAAATATGAAACTCAATAAAGTTTGACTTTTAAGCTTAAAAAAGAAGAACCATATGTGTCTATTTTAAGCATTAAACTTCAGTTAAAATCTGCCATTTACAACCCTAAAACCACACAGTGTTTCAACTATTGTTGTTTCACCAATGATTATGTCAACTTTGAACACAATCTTGCATTTTCTTCCATGAGAATCATTTCTGAGCTGTAAACTGTGCTAAATTGTGTCCTTTTTTTTGTTAGAATTGGAGCACCGCTTACTCGTGACAAGTACAAATGTTTCTGGGTCTTCCTGAAGAATTTTATGCATTTTATTGATAGTCAACAATAGAGAGATGACAGGAAACAGGGAGAGAGAGACAGGAATGATATCCAACAAATCCATTCTTGGCTGTCACCTTATTTGCATATCCTGAGTTTTGGTTGTAATTTTTGCCAAGAAACCAGTACTCCAGTAAGTCGAGATGCCCCAATAATCAAGAGAGTGATTTTAGGTAGTTGCAGTTGCCAAGTGTTGTTGGCCAGTTGAACTTATTTTCCCTGATGGCAATAGTCTTTCTTCTTTTTGTCTTGTTATCATCAGCTGATTCGATATATATGTTGTGATGTATTTTCTGCACTTCAAATTATAGGACCCAAGTTGGAAGCAAGTTGTGTCAGTGTAACTTGTTCATTTTGTGATTTTTTTTCCCGTGGCTTTCTTTCGCAAACCTCAATTTATTCTCTGTCCACTCTTCTCTCATCTGCAGTCAATCTGCAGGGATTCATTGTTAATTCTTGGATGCTTTCTATCAGTGAGTCTTGAGCTCATGTCCCCAGGTTTAGAATTAGTTGAGATACTTTCCTGCTGCACCAGACTGTAAGACATTAAATCAAAGTACTCCTGAAGGTGCTGGGTTGGGAGGATATTGCTCTCAGCAGGAATGGAGATTTGAGACTTGGACAAAATCCATAACAACTCCAGAGTGTTGGTGTTATGGCGGAATATCAATCATGTTTTTCAGCTGCACTGACTCACTGGCTTAAATAAGCTTATGGACGTGACCTTTGGAAATGAAATATAACCTGCCGTGCTGACACTTGGACTAATCATTTTGTGTAATGATCAAGATTCACGCTTAAGAATCACCTTTTGGTGCTACACTTTGCAATTCCTGGCCCCGTTTTTATTGTTTAGTGATGTATCTTCTTCATCTTCTCCTCTGACAGACAGTGCAGACATCCTGTGTTTGGTCTAAGTGAAGGCTGTGATGTGAAGCTTTTGTCTGTGGCTGTGCCGCTGCCTGACAGAGCTGGCCTATCTAGTGCCCAAGGCAAGATCAGTAACACTCGGTCTCCTTAAATGACCTCTGACAGAGCAACGCATGCATTCAACCCTACTCGTAAGGACATCCCATGTCTTATAAATCCTTCAGAGGAACAATAAGAAACAAATAAATAGAAATATCTCTAGAAAATACAATTAGAACATTTGAAAATGCATTTTAACCGAAGAAACGGAAGTCATTCAGTGGAAAACACACAAGGCTGTGTGATTAGAAATTCAGCGAGCTGTTTTCAGGCAGCGAAGCCTCCTGGTCTTGTTAAAACAGACATCAACAACTAGATGACTCGCAGTCCGACTTGCTGTCATCCACTGAACCGCTTGGCTGCTGATATTGAGTGTTTCTGCAGGCACAAGAGGCTAAATGAGAAGAGGAGGTGCTGAACGGTATCAGCTTTCATTGGAGGTGACGGCAACATTTTGACTATTTATAGAATTCTCTATACACGGTGCATATTAAGATGTGAATATCGACTAACAACAGCTGAAAATGAAGAGTTTGATGAAACGATATAAACCGCTCTCTTAAGTATGAAGCACAAGTCAAGTTCAAAGTCCTCAAATAAAATGTTCCAACATGTCTAAAGCTCATAAATTAACATGTTGTATCTCCTTTAACCAGGTTAGGTCAGGTTAAGTTTTGCAGGGTGATAAATGCTACAACAATTTTTTTGTTTGCTTCCTGGAGCTTCCACCAAGTTGGCCTGTTAGCTGCAGTGGCTTCCCTGCACTTCGAGTCATATTATCAGGCTAAGCGAATTGATTTCTGGCTCTAGCTAACTACTCAGATAGTGGTATTGATCCTCTCATCCAAGTCTTGGCAAGACATGGAACAAGCCCATTTCCCGACCATTCCCTTGGAACTATTCCCTTAATTACCGTTTTATAATTAAACATAGTATGTCGAGAGAAAACTGTGTTGAGCTGCAACATCTACTATCAAAATACTTCAACGAGGACCTTAAGAAACACCATAAGAGCATTCATGGATGTGTTTTTTTTTCACCCACTTGACCATTACCAGATGTAGCAAGTGTCAAGGGCGAGATATCCTCTTCCAGAGAGCACGCAGAGCAGGTCGGACAGCCAGGTCGTGGCAAAGTCAAACTCCCAGTTGTGAATGGTGTCTGAAGACGAATATGAGTCATCCCTTAAGCCGACTTATGCATGTTTGAAACCATTTGGTGCAGCCAATCAGTCTGTTTGAGTGTGTGTGTGTGTGTGTGTGTGAATGCACTCTGGTTATTGACTCTCTGTGTCCGTGCGTCTGTTGGCAATGCTGACAGCCAAATAGGCAATCACCTGCAGCAGTGAGTCACTCAGTCACCGTCGACTCAATACGGTGTCATTTAGACAAGCCCGCAACACACTCAGAGGTGTGTTTGAACACACGCATGTGTTTGTCTAGTACATGTGGGGTTGTGTTTCACATCTCGAGGTAGTGCTCGTGTGTGTGTTTTGTTCCTGTGCTGCATACGCTATGCGACTCTGTGTTGGCAAACAGTTTATTATGTGTGAAAGCTGTGTGTGTGTGTGTGTGTGTGTGTGTGTGTGTGTGTGTGTGTGTGTGTGTGTGTGTGTGTGAGTCTGTATTTGAAACTAAGCACTGACCTTTGGAATTCCCTCGGCCCGTCACACACTGCTGCTCCACTATAGATCCACAAACCCTGTTCATTTTCGTGTGTGTGTGTGTGTGTGTGTGCATTGATGCTGAGAGAGAGCCAGAAAAAAAAAGACTGATAGAGAGAGAGATTGGAAGAAACGACATAAATGTTTAATGAGTGAGTAGAATCTGTGCAATTTTGATATTGTTCGTGCATAATTTATACCAACGTCTTGTATTGGATTCAGGAAATGAGTCACAGGGACAAAGATACAAAGAGACGTGTAAAAATGTAATCTAAGTACAGTAAGAGGAGCAGAGAAGTGTGTCCAGCTTGTCTCATGGTCTGCGGGTCAAATGTCATTCAGACACTGCCAGATTTAATGAAACTACCCTTTAACTGCTCTGTAACTGCCAGTGAGTGCGTGTGGTGATGTTATTACGGGCAGGCTCTCGCCTTGTGTGTATGAATCACGGCTCTGATCTTTATCTGAATCCTTGCATTGGGTCAGTGCAGGATCAATAATGAACACATGACGTGGTAATTGAAATGCATTCCCCGAGGGCGCCAGAGGTGAGCTGGATTCAAATGAAGTCTTTCAAACATGATTGGGGCAGAATGATTAAAAATATCTTTTTCATTAGCTGCAGGCAGTGTGGAAGTGCTTCCTTTCTTGATTTTATTAATTGGTTTCTTTTTTTCTTAGCCTCAACTCTCCTTTTTACACCCCCCCCTTAGTTGGTAAGTTATCACTATCAATGTTTCTGCTTAGCACATTGGCCTTATTGAAGCTATATTACTATTTTAGATTAAAATCATCATAATCCAGACTAATCTGACACTGATGTGCGTGTATCAGTGAGATCACAGAGCTCGTCGCCTATCCGTGGTCCATAATGTTATTTATCGAAAGCTATCCTCCTGCTATCTGTCCTACATACATGACGTAACAAACATCTTTTCCTTGGGCACTGAGATGAGTGCTGCTGACAGAAGAGACTATGCATCATCTAAAGTGGAAATATGTCGTTTTCATCGGACAGCCGAGCTATGTATATGTGATATATTCAATTTAACACGTAGCCATATGTTCCAAAGATGCTGATGTGTGCAGATGGTGTTGTTTTATTGCACTGGTTGGTGTACAAATCAATAGAGCCACAAAGAGGGAAAATGGCAAGAAGATGGGATGTGTGAGGGAGGAAGAAATAGAAAGGAAGTCGAGTGAGCAGTTGAAAATGACAATGAAAAATTGAAAGATGGAGGAGTAGCAAGGCGACGTTGTCTATAAAGGCAGAGACAGAAAATAGGAAGTTCCTTGCGGGTGGAAGTGGGTTGGGTTTGGGACACTGGGATGACTGACTACATACCGATGTGACAGGAAATGTGTGGAGTGTAAAGAAGAAAACACAGATGACAGATAGAGTGAAGAAGTGGAGTTGCAAAAGAGGTGAAAAGAGCTGCGGAGATGAACAGCAATGAGAGGCTGATGCAACATGGAGTACAAGGCAGCTGCGGGAGGTGTAGAATGGATGGATGATTACAATGAAAATGGAGTGCAGGACAAGATTAAACCTAATTAGAACATTATAATGACTCTGTAAGGTGAAACGAATAGATGGTAGCCATTATGTTGGAGATAAAGAATGGAGACTGGGCCAGCTTTTTAATGAAGAATAACACTGATTCTAACCAGAGCAAGTAAAGTTTGGGTGGAGAAACGAAGGGAGGAATGTGAGAAAAATAGCAGCCAATAGAATACAGACATATCGAAATGGCAGACAAAACAAGTGAAGAGAAGTGCAATGTAATGAGGTGGAGAAAGACCTCAGCATCAGTGAGACAACTGCGATGCTGACTAAGAGAGAAAACGAGAGAGAAGAGTTATCTATGATGATCAGCAGTGGAGAGGAAAGACAGAGGAAGATGTGAATTCCTCCGGCAAGAAGGGAATGAAAGATGAGCATAAAAGAGAGCAAGGGGGCAAAGAATAGTTCATGATTACATCTCATAGGGAGAAATATTTGATTTTTTCTTTGCAAGTCTAGTGCTGTGACTCTGGATGGATGGCAGCGTCAGTTTGTTGGTTGTCTGCTCATTTTATTCTTTTTTTAGTAAAATATCTCGACAATTGGATAGTTTGCCATGAAAGTCACACACAATTAATTTTGGTGCCATCTTGGGGTCATCTAGGGTAGTGAGGGAAATTGATCCAAAATTTCCAGAAACTTTCCAGGGGAAGTCGAGCTTTGAAATTTTGGAAATATTACAAATATGGAAATTTATGGGAATTAATGAGACCTTATGGGAATTAACTGGAAATTTGAGGTAATTTAGTAATTTAGGGGTAATCTAGCATCATGATAAGATAAACCTCATAGATTGCCAATGAAATGATGCGAGCTACAGCTTATTTAGCATCTAAATGATCAGCTAGCTATCTCCTGTATGAATACATTATCATGTGCTATTTGCAAATTAAACATGAATACAATACATCAAATATATTTACCCCATAATATCATCAAAGCTTACTTCACTTTATGTAGTCCACAGGCTTTAATAGCGTTGTGCTCTGGGCTCTAAAGTGTGGTCCAGGGTTGTAGAAATCATCTGTTCATGTGATGGAGGAATAGCAGATATTCAAGTGTACTTGTGAAATCTGGTTGTTTTAGACAAGATTATGCTCAAATATATTTTCCCTAACTATATTTAGGTTCCCTGTTAAGGGCCAACCTTCAATTGTGTAAATTCCTGGTTTATTCTCGTTAATTCCCATAAATTCCTGTTAATTACCATGGAAAGTTTCCAGCAACCCTACTTTTGTTACATGTATTCCTCACGTTTTCAGTTCTTGCCCTTGCTCTGCTCTGCTCGGTGAAAGTTAATGACATTCTGTCTTATCTAATGTGACACTTCTTGCGTGCTAATGTGATCTACATCACCTTCAACAACGAGGACCGTCTACACAGGTTGAACTACCTCTATAGAGTACACGTACACTGTCTCTGTGTCTATTTATCCAGGTAAGTGCTCCTCTAATAGACATTCACGGCTGAATGAAGCACTGGAAGTTTAAGTAACCTCTAGTCGCTCTCTTGCATAGAATTACATGCACATACCATTACTGTTTCATATCTCACAGTACAGTAAATTCGTCTTTCTAAATTTCATCTGCAGCATGCACAGTCATGCATGGAAATGTACAAGTGCCATTACCTTCACACCACTGTTGAGTGGAATATTGGAATTTAATGGAGAATCTGAAGTAGCTTGTGTATTACACTAAATACATTTAGCCGCAGCATGGTAACACGGCTGAAGTCATTCTAGCAGAGACGACTGGGCCTTAATAAGTTGAGGCTACGACTGCACAGTTTGAATCCCGGGGGTGGCTGAAGTGTCTGAACAGGGAGAGAGAGAGAGACACAAACACTTTGTCCTCCATCAGCAGCTGCCCTTGAACAGGACACTAAAGACCTAACTGAGGCCGACAATGCAGAACTGTGAGTGTGAAGCTTGACGGGAAAAAAGGCAACTGTGCTAAATCAACCTTTTCTAGATGAAGGTTAAAGTAATAATCAGTGACATTTTTAGGTAGATGTCCATTTTGTTGCCTTATGCTGACCGATGTAGTGCTAAACCGAGTGAACCGTTATCCAGATTTAAAGGCTTTTACATTTTCCTGCTTCACTTGAGTCCAAATTCATGACGTACGATATCTGTATCATTTTGTACAAATAGGAAATGATACAAGGTTAGAGAGGAAAAGAGACTGTAAATGCCACCTGCATGTTTTACATTAATTATACTGTGATATTACAACAGTACAGTACTCCAACCAGTCACTGAGATTGGTGAGGTTTTTGGTGGCGGCTATAACAGTCCACTCTCCAGTTGATTTTAAAACCTAGAAAATGAATTATTTGCAAATCATTACGATCATCTTTACAGACGTGATGTGTGTTGGCTGGCAATGGGGTACAGCAGTTGGTCCATGCGTGCTGTAATCCTCATATAAACAGCGAGTGTGATGGCAGCTTTCTGATGGGACCGAGCAAGCAACAATGTTTTTCACAGATTTAGTACCTGTTTGTTTTTAGAGATCTCCTTTGAGCTGTCTCACGACCATTTGAAATTTCAGTTTAAGCCTGTGGGTAGCTTCCCCATGTCCTTGATGCATTCGATTATACGATGAAAGCTTGACACATTCATATATAAGGTAAATTTAGTGTGCATAAAGACACTTTACTACTAAGTTTTGTGTTGTTTTTAGTGTAACGGCAGTATGATGCGGCATCTGCAGTACTGCTGACGTCGTACCTCAGTTTTCCAGTGCATCTACATTCTGATCCTCACCTATGGTCATGAGCATTAGTGACCAAAAGAATGAGATTGTGGATACAAGCAGCTGAAATGAGCTTCCTCTGCCGTGTGGCTGGGCTCAGCCTCGGACATCCGAAGTCGAGCCTCCGTGTTGAAAGGAGCCAGCTGAGGTGGTTTGGGCATCTGATTATGATGCCCCCTGGGTGTCTTCCTTTGGAGGTGCTCTGTGCACATCCAACTGGGAGCAGACCCCGGGGCAGACCCTGAACGTGCTGGAGGGACTATATAGCCCATCTAGCCTGGGAACGCCTGGGGAGGAGCTGGAATGCTTTGTTTGGGACATCTGGATAACAAAGTCCCACGCGATCCCACCCCGGATAAGAGGAAGAAAATGGATGTTTTTAGTGTAAAATTGTTTGGGATTAGGAAACAGGACAGAGAACACTCTTTTGTTCTACAAGAGGTGAGCTTTTTTTCTTCCAGGTAGTTAACACGATGAATTGTAGCCAACCTTGTTGGAGGAAAAGCATGCCACCTACAGAAAACTTTGTAGAAACTCAAAGGGAAGGGTGTCACAGTCCCACTCTACTTAATTAATTGAAAAGTGATTTTGGGAAGTGCAGTGCAGACGCACAACAACAGCCGGACCTCCACAATCACCACCGCCTCATGTTTGGATGTTTACGTTCTCTCAAATGCCCGCATTTAATATTTCAGCGCTAATTTAATGCAGGGCTCGGTCGAGAGCTTGAGAGACTCATATATTTTACTGTAGGGTGAAGGCGAGGCAGCGCAGAGGAGATTTGTTAGGGAGCTGTGTGAGAGAAGGACATCTGCATCTTAATTGATTTCAGGCTGGATATTTTTTAATTTATGTGAAATAATTCATGCATAGGATTTTGTGTGTGTATCAGTAATTAGTGCATGATGCCAGATATCGAATATATAGAGATATTTTATGTGTTTCTATATTAATAGCGTGTACGTTTTAGTGCTTATTCTCAGTCTGCGTGCTGTTAGTGTTAGAGTTTGTGTTTGAGCGAGTTATTTTGTGGTCTTCTAGCATTAATAATCAGTGTGTGTGTGTGTGTGTGTGTGTGTGTGTGTGTGTGCAGTTCCCTGCAGCTAAGGCAGATGGTGGTGTCAAATGCAGACCACTGAAATCAACTGCTCTGACATCACCACGCCACATTGAGCCCAACACACACTCTGTATGTATGTGTGTTCATTACTCTGTGTGTGTGTGTGTTGGCAGGCCAATCATAAGGTCACGGTGACTCAGGGACTAACCACACCTGTCTGTCAGAGTCTCTATCTAACTTTTCCCTCTCTTTGTCTCTCTGCAGCACAGGGGTGGTTTCACCCATGGCTGCACACACTCGTCGAGCGTGCTCAGCATAATCAACGAACACGCACACATGGACACACACACACACATTCAGACACACGCGGGCAGCAGCAGTAATTAACAGCTAACTGCGAGAAGCCATTATCATTACAGGAACGAGGTGGGATCCAACGCTCCTACCTACATAATGGACAATTAGTCTCTGTGTCGTCATGCGTCCAGCAGCAAACTCTTGGCTCCTTAGGAATGGGAACACCAGCAAGTTGTGCTCTGATATTTGTGTATTTTTGACAGGATATACCACATACTGGAGACAGTAATGGGCATTTTTGATGGGAGTCACTGTTGTGATTACGAGTACAGAATAAGTTTTTGTTGCTCCAGTTTCTCTTTTTCTTCCAAATGCTTGTGGCATTTTGAAAGACATTACAGACAGTCTGGCCTGGCCTCAGGTTCATGAAAGACTTTCTTTAAATAGGAGAGACACTTTTAGTTTTTTTGACAGAAGAAACTGGTGAAATGTTGCAACAAACTGGGTCATTTTCAGTGTCATTTCATCATCATTCACTAAGTTCACAGCCAGATCACACATAAAGGTCGGTGATGGTATTGAAAAAAAAACAATTTTAAACAATGTCTCAGTTCTTTGAAAAGAAGGTAATAAGTAGAAATCCTGAGAAGTCCAACTCTAAGCTGTCTCGTCTCAGTTCTTGCTCCAGCATCCAACGGGGAGCATCTATGCAGTCTGTTCTTCAACAACATATTCCATTACTTAGAGTTTGGTTTGTTGACATTTTTGGTGTTTTTGGATATTGAATAGTTGTTATCGACTCATATCTGATCAGCATGAACTAATCTAACTAAGCCTTTATTTTGTATGTGGTGCCTTAAAAGAAGAGAAAACTACAGCTTTGCTTTTCCAGGGTCACGAAGTTCAGATATAAACGAGCGTGAACCAGCCTCGCGAGCAGCTCTGTCAGGCCGAAATTAGGCGCAGCTGTGCTTTGAGCTAAATTCTAATGTCAGCATGCTACCGTCCGCACAATGACAGTGCTAACATGCTGATGTACACCACAGGTAATAAAAACCTAAGTTTAGCATATTGGCATGTTAATATTTGCAAATTAGCAATTACAGTTCGTCCTCAATAGTTGTCTGATGAGAAATGTTTATTTATATGCACATAAAGACAAAGTCAGTAACATTTCATGCTTCAGAGATCCGAGCTGATCTGGCAAAAAAAAAAAAAAAACAGACCCGGTGTAATAAAAATAGCAAACCAGAGAAAAATTAAGAGTCAGAAGACATCTGCACGTTGGCGACATGCAGCTGCATCCGGTGGACATTTGGGTTAAAGATGGGACACGGTGTTATTCATTTTAAATCCCCTCCCAAAAAATAACTTTTTCTCTGCTTGTTGAGTTGATTTCAGAGGCAAAGTATTCCAAAAGTAACTTTAAGCGATCTGATTTGACTTTTTTATTGATTCAGTTTCATCTTTTTGCGGTTACAGGATTGATTGCACTTTGTCACTTTGTAATAGGCAATCTGAGATGGAGTGCATTTTGAAATTAAACATCCGAGCTCGCCTGCTAGCCAGAGATGAATGCATTAAGAGGCCAGACAAATTGGGTGAAATTGTCCACCCGACCACTCCAGCCTGGGCTAATGGACCCACCAGGAAGGCCACAGCCAAACCACCCAGCATGGCTGCTGCTGAAATTGATCCCTGCCTGCTCACCAGTCCACCTCAGAGATTATACTCACTACAAAGTCTTGCTTTTTCTTTCTTTTTTTGCCTGGATCTCCTTTTGTCTCATTTGTTATGTCTTATATAAGAAATATCCACGCTATAATTCATTGAACAATTCAAGTATAATGTGGTATTGCATGCTGTATTTCATTCTATAGATGACTGGAAGGTTTTAAGGATTTTGTGCAGGAAGTAGCATCTTACCAGAGGCTTATATATGACTCAAGATGGTATGTGTGTGTCTTTGTGACTGTCTCTCTGATTGTGTGTGTGTATAGGATTTTTATTCCTCCTCAAGGTTAAAATGGAAATCCACACCGTCCCTATTAGTCAGGCTGTATATCCCCTTTAGCTCCTGACTTCTCCTCCTTTTTTATAGCACTCTCTCATTTCCTCAGCTCCATTTGATGCTTTCTCCTTCCCTATTTTGTCGGCCACATCGTAAATAAAAACTGCTGTTTACTCCTCCTCTCCTCTCCTCTCCTCTCCTCTCCTCTCCTCTCCTCTCCCTCATCCTCTATCGATTGTGGTTCTCGTTAATTAACAGAATTTATATCTAATGAGCCAAACACTGATTACCTTGTTCCAGTCGTAGAAACAACATCTTGTGATGCTTCAGACAAGACCTTCAAACACGAGGTCGGAATAATCAGACTGTACTCAGACCACAGCGCTTTGCCAGTGCACCACAGCTGACTTGAGGTCAATCACAATCTGAGAGGTTTTTTGCACCAAGCAGCTGGAAAATAGCCTGTTCTGTTGGCAGCTTTCCTTTTGCAGACGAAAGAATATCAAGGGGTTGAGTTGTGGGTTTCTGAGCATATAGAGCTTATTTTTCAGAAATGTCCTACAGAAAAATGGTTGCTGGAGGAGAGAGGATACATTTTTGTGTGTCTATTTATCCAGTGATGCAGCAGTCAGCTGGTTCACACAGAACAGAGCTGCTTTACATTTCTATACCAAACCCTAACCGTACCTTCCCGACCTTACCCATGCTCCAAGTGCATAGTCCAGAGTTTTGCAGAAATGTCCAATATTGCTGTTCTTATCTGCCGCCCTGATGACTGGCTTGCACTGTCTGTCATATTAAAGTGGCAGGAAAGAAAGCAGATCCAACGATTTCAACGTTTGCAGTCACAGAAAAGGCTTCACGCTCTGCTGTCGCTTTTATCTGATTCCTGATCAGTGAAACCGATGAATGATCTCTACGGTTTAGAGCTGTGTGAATAATATGTCGGTCTCTCTTCTTTGGCAGCTAACCTTTACTACCACCACCACCACCGCCTATGGACTTGGGTAGGCTCTTGCCCGGACACCAACACACCCTTTTATTTATGTCATTAATAATATGAATGTGCAACACTGTGGGGGATTCTTTAGTTTCCTGTATGTCAAGATGATTCGATCCTACTCGCCTGTCAATAAGACAGAAAAACAGTCACAAATTTAGCCACAAGGTCTAATGAAAATCAAACAGTCTGCAGGAAGCCAGCCGGCTCAGCCAGAGATGCCAGACTCAGAAACATGGAGGCTATTTTTAGCACTTCATTGGAAAGAACGGAGCACCACCTTGGAACATCCAGTTCTTTTAAAACATCCGTGGTCTACGCGTCATGTGTGGTACATACCAGTCAGATGTAATCAGATTTATGATCACGGCAGAGAGTAAATAAAAGTCAAGTCGTTGCTTCTGGATTTCACCCTTGAAGGAGTAAATGGGGCTTAGGAACATCAAGATGTGTCATTAAAGTGTTTTTGTCAAGCCTCAGAGGGATGTAAAGCAGTATTAGGCGTCTCATCTCATCAAATCCTGCGCTCTTCTCCGATCAATGCTCACACCACTTGCCAACTAATCCTTGCACTGAGCTTCACCAAATAGTCGATAAAGACAAGAGTGCAGGGTGCAGGGAGAAAACTGTGGTGATACCAAAGAGGAGGCTGTTGTTTAAAAGATGAACATTCGGGGATGAATCTGAAGAGATTGAATTCATGTGACAGCATGCACGTCCCCAGAAATAGTGCCTCGATCTTTCACACTGCTGCCCGGCTTCGTTTGTGTGTTTGTGCAGGTAGGTGTGTGACCTTGAGGTAACAAGGTCCGTTCAGCTGTTGATTGCCAGGCCTCTCTGGTGTCGCCGCTGGTAATGCCGTGAATTGATTCGCTGCCAAGCCTGAAAAATTTTCGCCTTCTAATCTAAATCTCTCTCGGTCTCGCTTTTTATTTTTCCTTCTTTCGACGCCCTTTCTTCCTCTCTCTCTCTCTCTCTCTCTCTCTCTCTCTCTCTCTCTCTCTCTCTCTCCTTTCTTCCCTCTCTCTCTGTCTTTGTGCCTTTTCCTCACGGCCTCGTAGTCTGTTCTCCGACTGGATTTGACTGCCAACCTCGCACATCTGTGTGCTACAGCTAGAGTGTGTGTGTGTGTGTGTGTGTGTGTGTGTTACTGTGCTAATTGTACCTGTTAAAAGTCTTGCCAACCTCATTGCTTAACTGTCCTAGTCATTACAACAGGGACAGTAAAGGTCTATCCACATCCATTTGCATTTTACCGTCATTATTTGCATCTGTGCATGTGAACAGATATGTATGTGTGTGTGTGTGTGTGTGTGTGTGTGTGTGTGTGTGTGTGTGTGTGTGTGTGTGTGTGTGTGTGTGTGTTTTAATTGTTTGAGCAACAGTAAAATATGAGAGCTCCCTCTCCCCTCACTGTGATATCCCACAGTTCATATGCCCACCCACTCACACACTCCCACACTCCCACACTCCCTCTCACACACATGAATAGAGCTCCCACTCATAATTATCAGAGTGAGTATTATTATTAGCAGGTTTTGGCAGATTGCGAGCACAGATGCATGTTTTGGATCGTGGTGTCTGGGAGGGTTTAAGAACAGAACAGAGTTCTAAAGATCAGCCAAGTAAAGAGGATTAATTAATGAGAAAGAGACATGAGCCTGTGGTGTCACTCGAGTAATATATGCAACCACAGTGTGTGAAGAGGTCAGCATGCTTCAATGACAATGCTGTGGTTAAGTTTTGGTTTGGTTGAGCCTCATTGTCATATCTACATTACATTGTGGTTAAGTTGATGGCTCATTTTAAAACACAACAGCATTGATTATCTGGTTGAAACAGGAAACAAACAGCAGCCTCTAGAGAATTGTTGACCAGTCCGTTCATCCTGACCTCCTCTCTGTGCGGACTTTCTTTGCTTTCTGATAACGTTGCTGACGTCCTCCGTCGCTAGAAGGTTTAGTCACTTGAACGTAAACATATGTTGCTCTCGGGGGAACTTGCTCAAACGGCTGATTCTGCCGTTCCGTTGTCTACACTTTTTCTGATGTTGGAAATTAAAGGCGCCACATCAGACAGAATTTTTAATCCTGAAAAGCCGAGCACTTTGAGCACATCTCAAAGAAGCGAAGAGCTCCTTTTTCATTCTTCATCTAACGTGGGCAAACAAGTCCTGTACCGTGAACGCATTTAAGGAGAGATTCATCTAAAAGTGAACTATTTGGGGATCTGTGAACACTTTTGCTGTCAAGTGTAGTTGGACAACCTGTCATACAGTCTCTTTGTTTCAAGCGTACACCAGTCTTAAAGGGTGCTGCCATTTCTTATAAAACTGTGCTGTGTTTTTTCATACAATGCATTATTACAACATTCACAGACAACACTTTATTTTACAGTTAATAAATAGTTTATATCACACCATAATATGGTTATATGCACAAATACAACACTGAATTTTTGATTAGGATAAACATATTTCTGACTGTTTGAAGCCCATTAGTGAATGATATGCATGTGTGCAGTTAATAAATGCTTTATAAAACCAATAAGAACAATTAAAAGCCTCAGTAAGGCTATCAAATTTTCATTACACTAATGTGAAAATGTGAGTTACATGTCTTGACCTCATTCTGACCATCAACACACAGTCAATACAGGATCATTTTACAGAAAGGCTGGCGCTCTTTATTCCAGGAATTCCACAGTGTGTGTGCGTGTGCTCCAGCGTGTTATTGTAATCTCCACTTAACAGTCTAATTTATGAGGAAAACCCTCTTATCTAATTGATTTAGTTAATGTCGTCCCTATGAATAATCCGCTAACATTACCCTCTGGTTTCCCCCATCTGGCTGACACACACACACATACACACACGCTGAGTGCATCACCCACTCATTTCATACTCATAATGATAATGATAATAACTTTCCTATCCCATTAATCACTGTGGTTACGACACAACAGCACAGGGCCCGTTGGGTCTCAGCTCCTCGCTCTCATTTTGTTTTGTTTTTCTCTCTAATCATTCTTTCTTTCATCTGAATGCAACGCCGTGCGACAGGGTTGCTCCTTTTACGCTGCACTCAAGATAAGTGCTGTCCAACTCATTGTTCAACATTAGTGCCAAAATATTTGGAGCACTGAAATTAGAGGGTTTTTTTTTTCACTCCATCACACCACAAATGAAAATGTACTTTAATTTACTTTGTGAGTCATAGGCCGCTCGTTCTTCAGAAGAGTCGCTGCCTAATTTGTTTTCAATCAACTAATCTATTGATCCAGTGGTTATCTCAGCTCAGATTAAACCGGCCTCCTCTTAAAGTATATATAAGACTGTACATATTAGAAGAAAGGCCACTCACTTGTACAGAGGAGTATGATACACAGTCTTGTCACGTCTACGGTGGTTTTTCTTCACTTTGCAGCAGTTCAGAGGGTCTTTGTTGTTGACTTATGTGTTTATGTGGCTGCCTTGAATCTTTTCATCTTCTTCTCAATTTGCATCTCTTTGGATTTTGTGGGTGTTTTCCATTTATTGTGGTAATTCTGCGCGTCTTTGTAGTATTTCTGTGCATCTTTTTGTAGATGTTTTCTTGTTTTGTGTCTCTTTGTAGTCGTGCTATGCCTTGTTGTAGTCATTTCGGATCTTTTTCTTGTCATTGTGTGACATTTTGCAGGTGAAGCCCATGACCCCTGCACCTACTATGCCCATTCAGAAATCCATCCATGGGTGACAGTCAAATAGTGAAAGTATAAATGGAGAGGGAGAGAAAAGGAGGGTAACTGAGAAAATAGATACAGTTCATATTTATAGAAACTGAAAAGTGGCAAGAAGAATGAGAGTGTGGAAAATGGCTGGCTTAAAGAACATGATTGGCCCTATGCTGTTACCACGGTGACTAATGGGATACCAAAGTTATTATCACTGCATAGCATGAAGAGAGGGGGTGAGAGTGTGAGTGTGTAAAAAGATAAAGATACGAGTGTGTGTTTAAAAGACAGAGAGGACAATCGTGTGTGGAGTGAGTGTGTGTGACGTGAACAAACGAAGTGTGTGTGCGCGCTGACAAGTATACTGTGCTTACTTCACTCGTCAGGGATATAAGAAGAGATCAGGAGGGATTAATGCAGCTTCAAATTATTGTTCTTGTGTTTGCTTTCGCTCCCACTCTCCCTCCACACACACACACACACACATGTATGAGCAAATGGCCTCTGCCTTTCTCTTTCCTCTAAGCTCTCAGTGACAAGGGGATTTCTTTAGCCTTTTTATTAGGATTGCTGTTATTTGTTACACAAGAGAGAGGGAGGGAGGAGAGGATTGGATAAGGGGCTAAAGACAGAGGGAGAAGGAAGGAGGGTTGACACTGAAAGACAAGACGGGGTCAGGAGAGATTTGAGTTAGAGGAGAAGCAGAAGGAGGTGAAGAGAGAGCAAACAGATGGGGGAGAAACGGGTGAGGACGATGGGAAAGAAAGCGAAAAAGGAAGCAAGAAAAACTTGCATCATCCATCTAAAGCAAGCCCGGAGGATGTTTGTGATGATAAACCCTTCACCCTCACTGACTCAGGCACACACACACACGCACACATTTGCACACACACATGATCTCATTTGTTTCATCTTGGCCAGCTTTGTCACAGATGTAACTTGAGTCCTTTGAGGCAGTGAGAAATCCTCATGCTAATATATCATATATTTATGAGCACTGTATCAGGTTCAGCACTGCACTGAAAACACTAACTGTATCCAGTTTTACAGATGCAGAGCAGAGCATAATTGTTAGTTAGATTATTGATTTGTGAGAATAATTTATCACTTACCACCATAACCAACAATTTTTTTATTTTTCCCAGAGGCTGCTGGAAAAATTCATCTGTATTCAAAACTGTGCGCAGAGAATTATTTCACAGTATAATCATATATTCCATATGGATGTATCACATCATCCCAAAAAATTAAACACAACGGACTGGATTTTAAAATTTGCACACATTATCACATCCTCTGCATGATAGCTCATTCTGAGCATTAGCTGCTATTCAATCACTCAACCATAGAGCACAGCTCACTCACCGCCAGGCTGAATTTTTAGGTAGTATCCATATTCCTGAGGCTCTGGTTGCTGTCAGACTGGTTAACTGGTTAACACTAACTACGTCTTCCTTAATATGTATTACCTATAATTAATATGTATTGCTGATTAAAGGTACTCTGTGTAGTTTTTGACCACTAGTAGTGCTATAGAGCAATGTTTTTTATTGGTCACTGGTTGGTTTTGGCTGATTTTCAGCATGAGGCAGGAAAGAAGAAGAAGAAGACTGTTGGCAAACGATGTACAATTTAAAATGTTTACTGTGTAAAGGCATTTCTGAGATTCCTTTCAAAATACATTAAATATGTTGGAAAATAGTTGCTGAAAACATGTGAAAATACTTTGAACGACATATTACTGAAATGTGGAGTTGGGGGTTAAAACAGGTTTTCACCAGTTTTCAGTCCAGGATTTTGTGGGCGGTCCTAAAGGGTGGCTCGATGACACGTTGAGGCCACCCTGAGCATACCCCTGCACCCCGAGCAGAGAGATAGAGATTAATGCATCTCACTCAGAGTGTTTCAAAGTCATTTTCTGAACTCCTCTGACATGTTTCAGTCGCTTCAAAATGGCTGCTTGACTGCTCCCATGAATGCTGGCTTCAGCACATTCAGCAGGCACGCCCCCACAGTCCTGGAGCTGAGAAAACTGCTCATTTATACCTGATTTACCTGATCTAAATGTGGCTGGGTGGTTAATAACACTTTATTCTTTGGTCTGACAAACCCAGAACACATATTTATTCTTTGAAGTAGCAATTTTGCAAATGTTTTATGAGGAAGGAAATTTTCTATACTGTGCAACTTCAAGTCAAATCAAGTCGAGTCCACATCATGCACTGTTCTCCCAATGCTACCACTCCAAATCATTTATACAGTGGCTCTCAATGTAGCTGAAATTCTCTTTAACTGCCTGGATATAACATCTGGTGGTTCTACACCATTTAATATATAACTTTAACGTCTATATCGCAATTTTACTTGAGCAACCTGAAGTGTCACCTCGGCAGCTCTGCTTGATTAGCTACGCACACACACACACATTTATATGCATGCCCACACGTCTACTGGCTAAAATCAGGCTTATTTATGCACCCTTCCTGATATAACTATTCAAACAAATTCACCACCTCCAGAGTTCTTTGTTTTTCATGCCTCTGGCCACATAGACCTTTAAAACAAAGTCTCTTCTCTGGCACGCAGGTAGCTCACCTCGATCAAGGCTGTGTCCTTACTGCAGCAGTCCTGGTTCAATTTTAGTTGTTGTTTTGCTACATCCTGTCATCCTCTCCCCCTCTCTTTCTCTGCAGGAAAATATCTATAAAAACAAATGAAAAAAATGTCTCCTACATACACAAGAACGCTTCCATACATATCCACCCCCATCATGAATCATTTCCCCTCATTTAATGTCACACCCTATTAAAACCCTTTTAACCCCAGTTGGCTGATGTCTTCACATGTTGACGCAGCACACTGATGGAGGGTCAGGAGGAGAGAAAGTAAACGCTGTTGAAAAAGTGAGAACTTTGGCTGCAGGCCATATCTTCATACACTGCAGACACATAGAACGCAAGGTGCTATAAAGGGTTGGATTTCCTCATAGAAGATGAAAGAACACATGAAGAATTAGACATAAGGAGAAGTTGCATTGCTTCGGGCAGGATAATGTTAACTCTCATTGACTTGGGAGCCTGTGGTGAAATTTGTATGTAGTACATAAAGGAGCCAGACTCTTCTGAGGGCAGAGAACAGCAAGACTCCTCTACTCTAGTCTTGTGAACCTCAGTTCCCCTTCTCTTGTTCCTTAAATTATTCTGAGGCTTAGACAGTGTCTTCTGTGCAGCCACATGACAACAACATAAAGTATTTTGGAGTTCAGTGGAAGGTTTTTGAGGGAGAAAGAGAAAAGAAATGGTAAAAATAAAGGAGAAAGTGTTACGTTGTGACCGAAAGCCACGGGATTATACACAAACTCGCTCGGTCTCTCTCTGTCTTAACCTTTGAGACCTTGGCTAGAGGCTTGATCCGACTTTCAGCACATCATATGACTAAAGCTGACATCTATACATTACATGCAATGCACTGTGTGTGTGTGTGTGTGTGTGTGTGTGTGTGCGCCTCTAGCATATTACTGTACTATAGCATGCATACAGTGTTGTGCTTACTCTGCAGACTCTATGTTTTGTCAGAAATGCATGATTGCATACGTCTGTGTGGGTTTATAGGAATACAGCATGCAGGTTTTATCCGCATGGTGTGTGTTTGGTCTCTTATATAAATGCATCTTGTGGCAGTGTGTGTGAGTGTGTGTGTGTGTGTGTGTACGTGTGTGTGCGTGCGCTTGTCCTCAGAGTGATGGATGAGCCTGGTGGCAGATCAATGTTGAGTCCTGTAGGGAGGAACATTGAGTGACCACCAGAGTACTGACCACACACAGCCACACACACACACTGCTGACAGCCTGCAACTGTTTTTCTTAGTGTCAATGAACCTTTGGGCAAATCTGCCTCTATATTATAAATACAATACTAAATGTTGTATTTTTATTCTAATCTCAGGAGCGATTATTCAAATGTTGCATCTTTTTTTTTCTTTTTTTTTCTTTGTACGACTCTGTTGTGACTAATTATCAGGCTTTCATCCAGTAAGAAACAGGTGCATCAGTGTCTGCTTTAAGCTCCAGCAGGATGCATTTGCAAGCTCCATAAATCTGTGCTGTGCAACATTTTGAAACAGCTTCCTCTGCGTGTCTAGACTCGGTGCTTTCACTGGCACCTTGAGTCTGAATCGTTCTTTCTTTTTGCATCTCATGGTGAAGATGAGATGCAGTGGACAGCTGTCAGTCTAACATCCACTATCCTCTTCAAACCTGGGCATGCACACACACATTATGACATGAAAACTTAGTGATGCACACACGACGTCCTGCAGCGACTTTTAACGCTGTTTTGAGGGGACAGTCCGGGCCGCATCCCTGATGTCTTTCTTTTTGTTCCCCTGGGCTGCGTCCGCCATCGCCTTCAAATCTGCACTGTGTTGTGGAGTATGCGCAGCACTTCACAGCACTCTCTAACATGCTTGGACAGCTGTATCCACGGCCCAGTGGGGCGCATTTGCTATCGCCCTTAAATCTGCCTAATTACGCATCTCATCAGCTCTTCAGTCGCTCGATAGCTGTAATCCCAGAGCCACACACACTCACACACCGCCTCTCTTTCTCCACCTCTTTCTTTATCTCTTTGCATCTTCTCATTTCTTTTCCTCACTACCTTTCTCTCTTATTCTCCCCTTCCCCCTTCTCTGCTGCACCCACCTCCACCACCACCCTCCCCTCTCTCTGTTGCATCATCTTCCTCTCCTCGTCTCTCCTCTAATCTTGTCCTACCAAGCTACAAACCACAGCTACCCGCTCCCCCACAATAACTGCTCCTTCCTGGGTTTGGCTTGCTGCATCGTTGCCTCCACCATCACCAACCCCTGCCCCCCTCACCACCACCACCACCACCACCACCCGAGCCTGGAGCTTCCACGGCTCCAACCAAAGATCAGTCACGCATGCACATTTCGCTCACACACTCACACACACACCACATGAGCATGTACACGTTCACACACAGCACAACCAGTGAAGTTGCAGGGATCTGCACACACATACATATGAGAGATATGACTAAGATCAGTCATGCTGGCTTCATCTTTCTCCCTTTCACTCTCTGTGGAGGAGAGATTATAACTTTGTTAGAGATAGAGGGAACGGTGCAAGGAGGGGAAAGGGGGAGTTAGGGATGAAGAGATGGGATGGGAGATGGACGGATGGGGATGGAGAAGATGGAGAGTCGAGGAGAAAATGCATATTTAAGACACATAGGTCCTGTTATATTCTGATACTGCCCTCATTAGTGTAAAATATAATCATATAATCCATTTCTGCTTCAAACGGCCTTGTTAAAACCTTTAAAATGCAGTGTAACCACCCGTTCACGGCCATTCAGTGGAAACTGAACCTCCGAATAGCAGCCTCACAGGGAGGATGAGGAAGAAGGGCTCTTTTTCAATTTGAGTCTCATCGTACATGAAAGAAATCAACTTATCTGTACGTATCTATATTATTTTCTTCTAAATCGGCCTTCAAACTAAAAGGTATAGTGGTAGTATAGAGAATAAGGCGCATAAAAGTGCTATAAAAACCAAAAATGACATTGGATTTAAAGTTGAATAAAGAAAGCAATAAAAAAATATACTTGTAGCCCTTAGAGAGCATATAACTCCAGGTTCAACCACTATTGTGGTGTAGTTACAGAAAATGTCTTTGTCTGGAGGGCAAAGAGATATTACAAATACCAAATCACTACCTACGCCTTTTTAGCTCACACCTCCCTTAGGGAGTCACAGGTGATCCTGACAGAAAACAACAATACGATCTCACTTCAGAGTTTTTAGCAACATCAGGTCATGTGACTTAACAGGGGCGTGTGAAAGGACGGGTAGATGGAGAAAAAAGAGGAAAAGACAGATCGGATGAACAAAAGTGGGAATGCTAGTGGAGTCCGCGAAGATGTGATGACTCAA
Organism: Larimichthys crocea; assembly: GCF_000972845.2. NCBI lineage: Eukaryota > Metazoa > Chordata > Actinopteri > Sciaenidae > Larimichthys > Larimichthys crocea. Next base: position 6,339,875 of record NC_040013.1, read on the forward strand.
ATGTCATTTAACCCTGAGACAACAGTAGCCCTCACTGCGTGTGCATGCGTGTGTGCGTGCATATGTGTGCGTGGTGATTCATGGCAGGCAGCGCATCGGAGCACAGCTGATGAGATATGAATCAACAACCGTGGTCAATGCTCTCACTGCCTTCAATAAGTGCTTCACAGTGGGTGTGAATATGTGCACTGTCGGCCTCCATCGCATCCTCTCCTAGGCATTTAACATTTCCCAAATTCATTCTTAAACCAGGAGTTGTTGTTCTGGTTTATTCAGCTACTGCTTCTCCAGGTTTCTTTTGGTTACTACTGTTTATTGTTGTGGTGTTCTTTCTTTTATATTGCCTTCTAACTTCTGATTTAAATCCTGGTGTGTTTGGCGACACTTGTAATCAGTGGTGTTAAACAGTTTAATATTCAGCCATGAATATTTCAGGTGTACCTGCTTACAGTGCTGCCAGACAAATGTTATTTTAATAAAGCGGTCCTATACTTCCTGCATTATTTAAGCTCTCAAAAATCCCAGTATGGCTGTTTTCTTGTTTTGTAGACGCGGTATTTGCTTGCTAAGCATTAACGTGATGGCAGTCACAGAGTGATTCGCCATTTGAATGCTTTTAATGACTTAAAGATTTAATACAGCTCAGATACAGCATTAGGAGAGTGACACATTAACATTCCTGTGAGTTCCCACTGCAATTTGATTCAGTGGACTCTATCAAAATGTAGAGAGGTGATTCCAAAATATAATATAATTAAATGGTTAGAACTGGAAAAACTCAGACCATAAATGTATATTCAGGATCATAACTTAAATAAAACACTGATGTCGTCAGCTGTTTGTTAAAGACATTTTGTCACCTTTCTCGTACTGCATAGGTCGCTCTCGCCTCTTGTATCAGTGTCTTCCAGCCTTTCGCCAACAAAGACGTTGCAAACGTGTGTCATCCAATCATCGAATTATCTGCCTAGATACGCACATGCATATGAACATTGTGAACACCTGTTGGCTTGACTGAAAGCAGAGCAGAGTTTGTTTTCGTCCATGTGTGTGTGTATATGCATGCATTTCCATTTCCATACATGTCTGCCCATGCACGCATCAGCACCGCTGTCAGACTGTCAACTAAAGTCAGAAAGGGTCACTGTGTGTGTGAGTGATTCATGTCCTACAAGGGAAAGCCTTGGGGAGATAAAGAACACAGAATCATACACTCATACAGTACATACACAAGGATTACGAAGCAAGTTTGGAGCTGGTGTCAGTCCTTTAGGTTTAAATTCAAGCACTATAAGTGTGACTCCCCCTGTTCCCCATGCCATATCAATCCTTTCTCCTCTTGAGGTAAAATTGCCACTGTGTCAGGTAATATTCTGCAACTTTCTTCTTTCCCTTTTTGTATAAATTTTCTGTGAGAACAGACGCCTTTCTGTCATGCAACCATGCACGTCATTATTAAAGGGTTGCAAAAATTAAAGACCATCTCAACTCAGCCCAGAGAAGGCTAACAGGTTTTTGTTAGCACATATGGAAATTATAAATAGCTTGACACGAAGCCATATTTACATCCGTCCTCACTCTGTGTCACTTTTCAGCTAATCCATTAAGACTGGATGTAAGATTTGTGTGTACAAACACTATTTGTGCTTCCTTCCCATGAGCAACCCTCGTCTATTTTTGTTCTGCGTGTTTACTACTGTGCCAGCAAATTCACATATTGTGGACTCGAAGCGGGACAGATTTGTTTACGGCTGAGGACGATGTGAAAGGTTGGACGGGCCGCAGGTGTGAAAGAGAGCGCGGGAGGGGATATGGAGAGGTGCTGGAGATGTGAAGTTGTGTGTAGGCGAACAGAAAGAGAGAGAGAGAGAGACGGAGACAGAGGACGACAGGACATTAACTCACGCAGATACAGGGAAAGAAGTGGGCAGGAGGTGAGGGAGTCTGACAGCAAGACTGAAAGAGAGGTGGAGATGGAGAAGATGGGAAGGAGCAAGAGGCCATTTAATGAAGCGGGCAAACGAAGAGCAAAGAGAAAGATGGCTGAGTTATATATACTGATGAATCAAGTCTTATGTTGGGTGCATTTCAAGCGTCATCAGTGTCTGACAGCTGAGTTTATACGGCGGTAAACAAACTCTGTAATTGATTTTGAGTTCTCAGAGGGGCAGCGTGGTGATGCAGTGGTTGGCACAGCGCCTCATAGGCTTAGGCCTTTCTGTTTGGAGTTTTTATGTTCTCCCCACGTCTGCTCCAGTTTAGTCTCACAGTCCAAAGACATGCTCTAAAATGGATGGAAGCTCTCCTCAGGATCTTTGATTGTGATTGTCCATAGCAATTGGCTTTGAACTAGTGACCTTGAAAACCTTAAAAACTGTCTTTCTACCCAGATTGAATTTGAAGCCCTGGAACAAGTGAGTTGAGATGTGGACCCTGAGATTATTTTGTCCAACTGTTTTAATACTTTAAAACAAAGTCTGCCGAAAAAGCTCAGGGGTCCTGAGGGCTACAGCTTCACTGTGTGGTAATTATTTTAGTTGAAGACTAAAAGATTAAAAAATAAGTTAGAAAGACTTCTGTGACCTGTCTCTGTTCAAAGCTAGTGGCTGGAGGCGATATTAGCAGTTACTAGTATAACAGACCCGAATTTCCAGCTGAACTGTCAGTGGTGGAGTTGCATTGTGGCTAATGTAGACTTCAGAATATAGGAATGAAAAATAAAAAAAAAGATGATATCCCATATTGGTCCACTGTGAAGCACTGAATGAACGGGGGCAATGCTAAATTCATCAAGTGGAAACCTGCATATTAATATCTTAGGCAGAGAAGTTCTGAGTTAAAATCTAAGTTTAAAGCCTTTATTGTAATCAATCAAGTTAATAACTCTAGAGGCTAAGTGCGTGCAAAGTTATTTAAACTCATTTCAATTTTTTTAAAATTGTATCCAAGGTGGAAACTTCAATTTTCCCTCATTCTCAGCTGAATCTTACGTCAACCTGTGATGCAGGACTGAAGAGTAAGCGAGAAGAGACTAGGGAGATGGGGAAGTAGTTGTTGGCATAGACGGTGGAAAGAGAGTGAGTTGAGTATTGAAGTGACAGGTTGTTGTCAGGGCAGCGAGACCCAGGAAGATAGATGAAGACAGGGTCAGCAACTCCACGCATAATGTCACGACAAGACTACTAACTGTGCTTCTGCGTGTATAGTGTGTGTGGTGTGTGTACTTGTGAAAGAAGGGTCAGCAAATTTTTCGCCCAAGGCTGACGGACCGAGAGTGGAGTGTGTGTGTGTGTGTGTGTGTGTGTGTGTGTGTGTGTGTGTGTGTGAAGGGTATGCACGTACAAGGTCAGCAACTTCAACACAGAGTGCTGTTTGTGTTTGTGTATTTCTGTGTGTGTGTGTGTGTGTATGTCCAGTATGTGGTTGGGTGTAGGCTCTGTTCCTCTCGGTGTATGTTTTTGCACTGATTTAACCTAACACCCCAGTTCAACTGTTCCTCTCTCTTTTTGGTCTCCTTTCACTCGCAACCACGCGGCAATCTCAGATATAATACAGATCAAAAGAGTTTGTGTGTGTAAAACCAAACAAATGAGCTGAAAGATGCTAAAAAAGCTCAGCGATGCATGTCCACGAATGTGGTGCATGCTAAGTTGAGTACGCTGTGGTGGTTGGAAGATGTTTTGTTCTTTCTGTTCTTGCTGCTGAGCTGGAATCCATAGTGATTGGTCTGACTGTGGGAGCCACGATTCTAGTTAGCTTTAATTCTGTGTGAGCCGGTTTATAGCCTGCGGTGCCTCTGGATTAGAGATGGATAGATTTTATGCAAAGTTCTACAGTCCACATTAGAAACAGAGTAATGTGTGTACTGTCTGCTCTGTGGTACAGCCAATAAGAATGCTCCTATTGACTGTTCTGCAGTCCAGATAAAAACAAGAGGTGATTGATTTTTTTTCTTTTCATCTGGGCCCCCTGTTGAATTCAGGCCAGCTATTTTTCTTAGGTTTGTTATTTTTTACTTTACTTTATTACAGATGCTGGATACAAGTGTATCATCATTTACAGTTATGTAATTACCTTTCTTGTTGCTTTTATTGCTTTTATTTCATTGATCTGTTTTTAATCCACAATAAAAGTCATGCAACCACTGAGAGCTCTGCTGAGTCCTCCTAAAAATGAAGAATGCTGTGTCTTAGTTCTAACAGGTCATCTCACGGCAGATGTCTGTTTCCTCAACCTGTCCCCACCTTCTATGTGCTTTAATCAAAGGCATTTCAAGCTTAAAGCAGCAGAGAGGTCTCTATAGTGAATGCGATTAAAACAGACGAGCTCATGAGAGGTTCACTAAGTGGTGTGATTGAAAGGTGAATAACGACTCTTGTCTGTCTTCTCTGTCTCCCTTTAGGATTTGGACGTCCTTCCACCTGTGCAGACCAGAGAACTCAGCAGAGTCCAGTGAAGTCCCCTGCACATCGGCAGAAATGGCTCCAGCAGCCATGTCTGTGCCTCAGTTCCTGTCTCTCCTCCCTCCGCCCCTCCCGCTTCTCCTCATCCCTCCTCTTCTCCTCCTCTCTG